>NC_135961.1:2480175-2780175 GCF_053455715.1 Rhinoraja longicauda | reverse complement strand
AAGAATGTATGAAACAAAATGACATCCATCAAGAATATGGAAGTGGCACTGAGCCTGGCTTGGAGACACAGAGAAGATACAATTCTGAATCGGGGCAACTTTGATGGTTTTAGGCAGGAACTTGCTAGTGTTGGTTGGAGTAGGCTGTTTGTGGGCAAAGGAGTGTCTGGAAAATGGGACCATTTTAAAAGCGTGGGGACAAGAGTTCAGGGCAAGCATGTTCCTGTTAGAGTGAAGGGCAAGGCAGGTGGGAGTAAGGAAGCTTGGATGATGAGAGAAAGTGAGGCTGTGATCAGGAAACTGAGGTGAGAAAAATCCTTTTCACCCAGAGAGCTGTGAATTTAGACAATAGACAATAGACAATAGGTGCAGGAGTAGGCCACTCGGCCCTTCGAGCCAGCACCGCTATTCAATGTGATCATGGCTGATCATTCTCAATCAGTACACTGTTTCTGCCTTCTCCCCATACCCCCTGACTCCGCTATCCTTAAGAGCTCTCTCTTGAATCTAGCTCTCTCTTGAATGCATTCAGAAAATTGGCCTCCACTGCCTTCTGAGGGAGAGAGTTCCACAGATTTACAACTCTCTGACTGAAAAAGGGTTTCCTCTAAATGGCCTACCCCTTATTCTTAAACTGTGGCTCCTGGTTCTGGACCTCCCCAACATTGGGAACATGTTTCCTGCCTCTAACGTGTCCAACCCCTTAATAATCTTGTATGTTTCGATAAGGAACCCCAAATACCAGGTGCTCTAATCTTGCCCAATAATCTCTTATGTGGGACCTTATCAAAGGCTTTCTGAAAGTCCAGATACATTACATCCACTGGCTCTCCCTTGTCCATTTTCCTAGTTACATCCTCAAAAAATTCCAGAAGATTAGTCAAGCATGATTTCCCCTTCGTAAATCCATGCTGACTCGGAACGATCCTGTTACCGCTATCCAAATGTTCCGCAATTTCTTCTTTTATAATTGCTTTGCTTGTAAATAATTGTAAATGCTTTGCAAACAGGCAATGCAAACATCTTCTTCTTCTTAAGCCCTTGGCTCCTCTAGTGAGCATAGGCCATTGATAAATGTCCTCCACCTCACTCGGTTGTTGGCGGTTCTTTCGAGATCTCCCCAGTTGAGCCCACTCCCAGACATTTCTGCCTGGACACCTCTTCTCCAGCTGTTCCTGGGGCGACCTCTTTTCCTTTTTCCTTGGGGGTTTCCATTTCAGGGCTTGCCGGGTGATGTTATTGGCAGGTTTTCTGAGGGTGTGTCCAATCCAACTCCATTTTCTCTTTCGAATTTGTAAGTCAATGGGATCGTGGCTTGTTCTTTTTGCACAGGTCTGCATTGCTTACTTTGTCTCTCCTCCAGATGTTTAGTATTCTCCTGAGGCAGGCGTTAATGAATGTTTGCGGCCTGTTTGTTGTGTGTTTTGTTGTTCTCCAAGTCTCTGATCCATACAGCATCACCTGCTTCACGTTTGAATTAAAGATGCGTATTTTGGTGTTGATTGAGATGTACTTTGAGCTCCAGATCTTCCTGAGCATGTTAAACACCACCCTAGCCTTATTGATTCTGCTTTTTATGTCAGCATCTCCCTCCTCCAGGGCAGTGTTGTGCATGAGGGTAGGGTTGCTGGTTTTGGAGTGGATCCCCATTACCTGTGTCTTTGCTGTATTGCGTGCAAGACCAAATTTTGTTGCAGCTTATAAGAGTGTGTCCGTCTTCTCCTGTGAAAGGAGAGCTATGTCATAGAAACATAGAAACATAGAAAATAGGTGCAGGAGTAGGCCATTCGGCCCTTCGAGCCTGCACCGCCATTCAATATGATCATGGCTGATCATCCAGCTCAGTATCCTGTACCTGCCTTCTCTCCATACCCCCTGATCCCTTTAGCCACAAGGGCCACATCTAACTCCCTCTTAAATATAGCCAATGAACTGGCCTCAACTACCTTCTGTGGCAGAGAATTCCACAAACTCACCACTCTCTGTGAGAAGAAATGTTTTCTCATCTCAGTCCTAAAAGACTTCCCCCTTATCCTTAAGCTGTGACCCCTGGTTATGGACTTCCCCAACATCGGGAACAATCTTCCCGCATCCAGCCTGTCCAACCCCTTAAGAATTTTATATGTTTCTATAAGGTCCTCCCTCAGTCTTCTAAATTCCAGCGAGTATAAGCCTAGTCTATCCAGTCTTTCTTCATATGAAAGTCCTGCCATCCCAGGGATCAATCTGGTGAACTTTCTCTGTACTCCCTCTAAGGCTAGAATGTCTTTCCTCAGATTAGGAGACCAAAACTGTACGCAATACTCCAGATGTGGTCTCACCAAGGCCCTGTACAACTGCAGCAGAACCTCCCTGCTCCTATACTCAAATCCCCTCGCTATGAATGCTAACATACCATTCGCTTTCTTCACTGCCTGCTGCACCTGCACGCCTACTTTCAATGACTGGTGCACCATGTCGTCTGCAAAGTCAAGGTCATCCAGCTGTTCCCACATTGTCCACTGAATTCCAATGAAGCAGCTGATTTGGAGTTGCACAGTTTGCACGAGTCGTTGTAAATGCTTTGCAAACGGGCAATGCAAACATGCAACCCATTATAACAATGAACGGCGTAGGAAGGAACTGCAGATGCTGGTTTACACCGAAGGTAGACACAAATGCTGGAGTAACCCAAGAGTCAAGAGTGTTTTGATGTCATACAATATGTCCCAGAAAGAACAATGAAATTCTTACTTGTGCAGCACAACAGAATATGTGAACATGGTGCATGGTAAACCAAATAACACACGAGAAAGATAGTTCAGTGTGTGTATATATACACACACATACTCACATATACGCATAATATACTCACACACACACACACACACATTAAATAAAAAAAACGATTATTGTGCAATAATAACAATAATAGTCTATGTAGTTCTGAGCTTAGTGGTTGTGTTTAATAGCCTGATGGCTGTCGGGAAGAAGCTGTTCCTGAACCTGGACGTTACAGTTTTCAGGCTCCTGTACTTTCTTCCCGATGGCAGGGGGTGAAGTGAGTGTGTGGCCAGGGTGGTGTGGGTCTCTGATGATGCCGGCTGCCTTTTTGAGGCAGCGACTCTGGTAAATCCCTTTGATGGTGGGAGGTGAGAACGCGTGTTGGACTAGGCAGTGTCCACCACTTTTTGCAGTTGTCTTCGCTCCTGGGCGCGGCCTGGAATAGGCCTGGAAGCGGCCTGGAATAGGCCGTGGGATTTTCTCCGCCCGGCGGGGGCTTCAATGTCGGGAGCCACGACCGCCCCGACGTGGCAACTTCAACAGCCTGACCACGGGAGAAGACGGCAGGGGAAGAGAAAATACATTCTGGCCTTCCATCACAGTGAGTAGGTGACTGGAGGAGACTCACTGTGATGGATGCTTCTTTTTTTTGTTTTTTTGTTGGTTGTGATTGTGTGTGTTATTGCTTATTTTTATTGCTTATTTTTATTGGTCTTATTGTTGGACTGTGGGTAATTTTTCATTTCACTGCGCATTTATGTGTAAGTGGCAAATAAATTGACTATTGACTATTGGCGTTCAAATTGGCACTCAGCGGAACAGGCAGCATCTCTGGAGAGAAGGAATGGGTGACGTTCTGGGTTGAGAGCCTTTTTCAGGCCGAGAGTCAGGGGAGAGGGAGTCTGGAGGTATGGAAGGGTAAAGTGTGAAAACGACAGATCAAAGCAGACGCTGATAAGGAAATGTAGAATGGTTCATTGTTGGCTGAGGGCAATGGTGATAAGAAAGGCATACAATCAGAAGGACTGAAACTCGATGGAGAAATAGGATGTGGAAGGGACGGAGAGTGAGGGATAGCAAGGGTTACTTGAAGTTATATTCATACCACTGGATTGTCACCTTGTCGAGGTGGAGAAGCTTGTGTGGTCCTGAGATCCTGAGAGCGATGCCGTCTGGAGCTACGCTCCTGGTAGGGTCACCCATGGCGGTAAGGTCGAGGGGGAGGTCCCTGACAAAGGGCGATCCAACCAAGACCTCAACGGTGGAACAGGCGGAGGGAGGGTGACGGCTGACTTTAGTGGAGTGTCACAACGGCTGGGAAGGCGGATGGATGAAGGCTGCAGCAGAAAAGGGTCCCCGGTCGTCTTGGACTCCACGCTACTGGGTCCTGACCCAGATCTGTCAAGGACCGTGTGGTGGCTGTCTGTGCACCAGTCTCCCCACGTTAAACAAAGTCACGCATAGGCGTCCGACCCTATGGAGAGGACAGTCACACTCGCTTCCAGTGACCGCCGATTATAATGAAGAAGCCCAAGCGAAATAGCCACCCTTGTTTTCTATTCTAGTCCATCCATCATCCCAAGACACATGTCTTTTCTTATCCCGCCACCATTATCTTTCATCCAAATGTAACATGGATACAGACAGTTGCAAAAGGTAAAAAGATAATGTTTGGTATACATTAAAGTATAGAGAATGCCTAAGTAGTTAATGCCTAAGCAGTTACAATGTAAAGAATGCCTAAGCAGTTACAAGACTATAAAGAATGCTAAGATAAATCAGGGCATTGGTGGCCCTGATTGTACAGGGCGCTGGTGAGACCACACCTGGAGTATTGCGTACAGTTTTGGTCTCCTAATCTAAGGAAAGACATTCTTGCCATAGAGGGAGTACAGAGAAGGTTCACCAGATTGATTCCTGGGATGGCAGGACTTTCATATGAAGAAAGACTGGATAGACTCGGCTTGTACTCGCTGGAATATAAAAGATTGAGGGGGGATCTTATAGAAACTTACAAAAGTCTTAAGGGGTTGGACAGGCTAGATGCAGGAAGATTGTTCCCGATGTTGGGGAAGTCCAGAACAAGGGGTCACAGTTTAAGGATAAGGGGGAAGTCTTTTAGGACCGAGATGAGAACGTTTTTTTTCACACAGAGAGTGGTGAACCTGTGGGATTCTCTGCCACAGAGGGTAGTTGAGGCCAGTTCATTGGCTATATTTAAGAGGGAGTTAGATGTGGCCCTTGTGGCTAAAGAGATCAGGGGGTATGGAGAGAAGGCAGGTACAGGATACTGAGTTGGATGATCAGCCATGATCATATTGAATGGCGGTGCAGGCTCGAAGGGCCGAATGGCCTACTCCTGCACCTATTTTCTATGTTTCTATGTTTCTAACATTAACCTTTCGGTAGACACTCTGAGTCTCGCCAATTCTCCGAATGTGTGCTCCATGTTTCCATTCCACTGGGAAATCTCAAATTCCTACAGCAGTCAGTGCTGTTCAACAAATCAGATCTTAAATTGCAACAGAAATGCAGAGGTGTGGAACGTAACAATAGACAATAGACAATACACAATAGGTGCAGGAGTAGGCCATTCGGCCCATCGAGCCAGCACCGCCATTCAATGTGATCATGGCTGATCATTCTCAATCAGTACCCCGTTCCTGCCTTCTCCCCATACCCCCTGACTCTGCTATCCTTAAGAGCTCTATCTAGCTCTCTCTTGAATGTATTCAGAGAATTGGCCTCCACTGCTCTCTGAGGCAGAGAATTCCACAGATTCACAACTCTCTGACTAAAAAAGTTTTTCCTCATCTCTGTTCTAAATGGCCTACCCCTTATTCTTAAACTATGGCCCCTGGTTCTGGACTCCCCCAACATTGGGAACATGTTTCCTGCCTCTAACATGTCCAACCCCTTAATAATCTTATACGTTTCGATAAGATCCCCTCTCATCCTTCTAAATTCCAGTGTATACAAGCCTAGTTGCTCCAGTCTTTCAACATATGACAGTCCCGCCATTCCGGGAATTAACCTAGTGAACCTACGCTGCACGCCCTCAATAGCAAGAATATCCTTCCTCAAATTTGGAGACCAAAACTGCACACAGTACTCCAGGTGCGGTCTCACTAGGGCCCTGTACAACTGCAGAAGGACCTCTTTGCTCCTATACTCAACTCCTCTTGTTATGAAGGCCAACATTCCATTGGCTTTCTTCACTGCCTGCTGTACCTGCATGCTTCCTTTCAGTGACTGATGCACTAGGACACCCAGATCACGTTGTACGTCCCCTTTTCCTAACTTGACACCATTCAAATAATAATCTGCCTTCCTATTCTTACCACCAAAGTGGATAACCTCACACTTATCCACATTAAACTGCATCTGCCATGCATCCGCCCACTCACACAACCTGTCCAAGTCACCCTGCAACCTCATAGCATCTTCCTCACAGTTCACACTGCCACCTAGCTTTGTATCATCGGCAAATTTGCTAATGGTACTTTTAATCCCATCATCCAAGTCATTGATGTATATTGTAAATAGCTGCGGTCCCAACACCGAGCCTTGCGGTACCCCACTAGTCACTGCCTGCCATTCTGAAAGGGACCCATTTATCCCACTCTTTGCTTTCTGTCTGTCAACCAACTTTCTATCCATGTCAGTACCCTACCCCCAATACCATGTGCTCTAATTTTGCCCACTAATCTCCTATGTGGGACCGCGTAACGGCGTGTGGAGATTGTAAAATTCTGAATCGGAAATGCACAGTGTTCAGATTTCTGTTAACATCTTAAGTTGGAGAATTTTACTTCTGATCTTCTGAAAAGCTTGAAGGTTCTTACAAGAGGTGCTCCAAGTGCAAAGAGGAAATGACAGTGATGATGTATTTGGAATAAAATGTTCATGATGCAATGTCTCAATTGATGGATTGCTCCAGGAGTGTAGTTCCCTTGAGGGGCAATCCAGGCTGATTTTAAATTAGATCAGTGCTACAACACATTTCAGAAATGAATGGGGAACTTTGTGAGAGATATGAATGTAGATCATAAATAATATGTATTGCCGTTGCAATATATTTCAGACCTCATTTTGGACTTGGACTTCTCATGTTCTCAGCAGGAACCAAGCCTGAGTGATTTCAAATGGCCAATCTCTTGAATCAGTTCACACTTTCAATCAACATGAATTCAGGAATTCTTCCCTCTCAAGCTCTAACAGAAGCACAGACATCGGTGCAGTTTCACACATCTGCAGTCTCTTCCCAGGCAACTGAATCATCCGACCACAACCAGAGAGTTGTGAACTTGTGGAATTCTCTGCCACAGAGGGCAGTGGAGGCCAATTCACTGGATGAATTTAAAAGAGAGTTAGTTAGATAGAGCTCTAGGGGCTAGTGGAATCAAGAGGTATGGGGAGAAGGCAGGCACGGGTTACTGATTGTGGATGATCAGCCATGATCACAATGAATGGCGGTACTGGCTCGAAGGGCCAAATGGCCTCCTCCTGCACCTATTGTCTATTGTCTAATAAAGGGGAAGCCATTTAAAACTGAGGTGAGAAGAAACTTTTTCACCCAGAGAGTTGTGAATTTGTGTAATTCTCTGCCACAGAGGGCAATGGAGGCCAATTCACTGGATGAATTTAAAAGAGAGATAGATAGAGCTCTAGGGGCTAGTGGAATCAAGGGATATGGGGAGAAGGCAGGCACGGGTTACTGATTGTGGATGATGAGCCATGATCACAATGAATGGCGGTGCTGGCTCCAAGGGCCAAATGGCCTCCTCCTGCCCCTATTTTACATGTTTCTGTTTCTGTGCTTGGCTTGGCAAGGCCTGGATGTGGAATACACACTCCTCATCCTGATTCTTGTCACTCTAGGGAGATATTCAGCAGCATTTTTGATGATGATAGTCTTGGGGACCACAGGGATGAGATGTGGTAACATTTCAAGAGTCAATAAATTAAAGAAAAATTATTTGTTATTTGGAAAGTTTAGGTTGATAAATGACAGTCAACAAGTTGTTGATTAGAATTCTTGATTGAGTCCTTTTATGAATGACTGGAAAGAAATGATAAAGGAATTCAAGAGTTAAGAGTGAAGATAGACACAAAATGCTGGAGTAACTCAGTGTGACAGGCAGCATCTCTGGAGAGAAGGAATGGGTGCCGTTTCGTGTCTGAAGAAGGGTCGCGACCCGAAACGTCACCCATTCGGAATGGCGGGACTGTCATATGTTGAAAGACTGGAGCGACTAGGCTTGTATACACTGGAATTTAGAAGGATGAGAGGAGATCTTATCGAAACGTATAAGATTATTAAGGGGTTGGACACGTTAGAGGCAGGAAACATGTTCCCAATGTTGGGGGAGTCCAGAACAAGGGGCCACAGTTTAAGAATAAGGGGTAGGCCATTTAGAACTGAGATGAGGAAAAACTTTTCCTTAAGAGCTCTATCTAGCTCTCTCTTTAATGCATTCAGAGAATTGGCCTCCACTGCCTACTGAGGCAGAGAATCCCACAGATTCACAACTCTCGGACTGAAAAAGTTTTTCCTCATCTCAGTTCTAAATGGCCTACCCCTTATTCTTAAACTGTGGCCTGGTGGTTGGGGCCAGGAACGTTTGCCAGGGGGTGTGGTGGTGGCAGATATGATCGTGGTGTTTAAGTGGCTTTTACAGTAGGTACATGGAAGTGCAAGAATAGAGAGATATGGGTCATGCACAGGCAGATGAGATCAGATCAGCTTGACATTGTGTTCAGCACGGAAAATTATTATCTGATGTTTTCGTTTAGTTTAAGGGCCTGTCCCACTTAGGTGATTTTAAGGCGACTGCCGGTGACTAGGCTGTCGCCGACAGTTCGCCAGGGTGTCGCGGGCATGATCGTGAGGAGTCTTCCAAAGATCGTAGTGGATCTCAGAGCGTCGTTGAGAAATCAACCGGAGTGACATTTCTCGGCGACAGCTGGCTTGTCGCCAGGTATCGTAGCTTATTGCGGGCGCTGTCGCATGCTGTCCCCAGGTTCGCTAGGTTGTCACAGATACATTTAGAAGCACGTAATATTAAAATAAGTAAAGTCATTTCAAGAAACCATAAAATACTTGTGTTTAACCAATTTATTTACCATCAGGACATTTGACAGGTAGATTGGTGGCGACAGTTTGACGGTCAGGTAAGCGGGGGAATTTTTGCGATGTTTATGGCCATCAGCGATAACATTTAAAGCGGGCTTCCAACCCAGATATGCAACCCAGAAACCAGATATGCATCTCCCGTACATTTTCAAAGAATGCCCACACTCCGCACAAAAATCCATTTAACCACTTTAAAAATTAAATTTCTTAATACCGCTATTAGTAAACTGGAAGTCAATCCAGTTTATGCCTTGTTACCGTGAAGCTTGGTTTTCAAGTAACCCGGGCAAGATGTTATATTTCAAAACTCTCAAGAACTTACCGACTTGTCAGTGATTTCAGCGAAAATGAGGACGCCGGAGAAGCATTGACAGCGTGGGAATGTTGCGCTGTTTCCAAAGACGCTGTAATCTCGACCTGACTCGGCATTGTCGTGGTCATTGTCGTGGTCATTGTCGTGGTCATTGTCGTGGTCATTGTCGTCGGGTAAAAGAACATTTCGGCGATCTGCTCCGACTTTGACAGTCGCCGGCAGTCGCCTAAAACAACGCCTAAGTGGGAGTCCACTCAATGTACCAATGTACGTCTTTGGAGTGTGGGAGGAAACCGAAGATCTCGGAGAAAACCCACGCAGGTCATGATGAGGACGTACAAACTCCGTACAGACGGCACCCGTAGATGGGATGGAACCCGGGTCTCCGGCGCTGCATTCGCTGTAAGGCAGCAACTCTACCGCTGCGCCACCGTGACCGCCCTTAGCTTCTAGTGTCCGTATAAATTTGTTGGATAATTGGCACACTGTATTGCACACACCAGTTGTAATTGAAAGACATTGGAGTTCGGTCATTGCTGACATTGACCAATTGACATTGACGTCGCCCATTCGTCGCTGCTCTAGATGTCAACTTCTTTACATCGGCGAAACCAAACGCAGGCTCGGCGATCGTTTCGCTCAACACCTTCGCTCAGTCCGCCTTAACCAACCTGATCTCCCAGTGGCTGAGCACTTCAACTCCCCCTCTCACTCCCAGTCTGACCTTTCTGTCATGGGCCTCCTCCAGTGCCATAGTGAGGCCCACCGGAAATTGGAGGAACAGCACCTCATATTTCGCTTGGGCAGCTTGCAGCCCAGTGGTATGAACATTGACTTCTCCAACTTTAGATAGTTCCTCTGTCCCTCTCTTCCCCTCCCCCTTCCCAGTTCTCCCTCTATCTACCTGTCTCTACCTATATCCTTCCTTTGTCCCGCCCCCCCCTGACATCAGTCTGAAGAAGGGTCTCGACCCGAAACGTCACCCATTCCCTCTCTCCTGAGATGCTGCCTGACCTGCTGAGTTACTCCAGCATTTTGTGAATAAATACCTTCGTTTTGTACCAGCATCTGCAGTTATTTTCTTATAGCACAAGTAAAATTGATAAAAGGCAAGTAAAATGTAAAAACAATGTGCCCCTTCAATATTTGCACAGTGTACTAAATTATTCAAGAATCTCACACAGGACAAAACCATGAGTAATCTGATTGAACATGTGTTATGGAAAATATTTAGCCACTTTGTTTTGAATTAAAACCAATTATCTCAGTATTTCCATTTTTGTGCAAAAGCACAAAATGTATTACTGCGGACGAAATCGGGCTGTTTCCATAATTAACTGCACTTGGAACAGTTACATATACAAGTTCTGCAGCAAAATGTTAATTTAAACTGGCACCTGATTTTTTTGACAGTCATAAGTGGAGTGTTTCTTTTGGATGCCTCTTTAAAGATCTGTGCCATGAATTAAACTTCACATGTGTACGAAGGAACAGCAGATGCTGGTTTAAACCGAAGGTAGACACAAAATGCTGGAGAAACTCAGCGGGACAGGCAGCATCTCTGGAGAGAAGGAATGGGTGACGTTTCGGGTCGAGACCCTTCTTCAGACTGATGTCAGGGGAGAGGGAGATACAGAGATATTATTTTTTAGATTTAGAGATACAGCGCGGAAACAGGCCCTTCAGCCCATCGGGTCCGCACCGCCCAGCGATCCCCGCACTTTAACACTATCCTACACCCACTAGGGACAATTTTTACATTTACCCAGTCCATTAACCTACACACCTGCACGTCTTTGGAGTGTGGGAGGAAACCGAAGATCTCGGAGAAAACCCACGCAGGTCACGGGGAGAACGTACAAACTCTGTACAGACGGCGTGCGTAGTCAGGATCGAACCTGAGTCTCCGGCGCTGCATTCGCTGTAAGGCAGCAACTCTATCGCTGCGCCACCGTGCCGCACGAATGGAGATCAAGGACAATGTAGATTGTTTGATGTCAATGTCAATGTAGATCAAGGACAAGGACATTGTTAGCTGGGAGAAGGTAACAACGACGCATACAGAGATAAAATTCAATCGGGGGGAGTCAGACTGGTCGAAGAACTAGGGAGGGGGAGGGACGGAGAGAGAGGGAAAGCACGGGTTACTTGAAGTTAGAGAAGTCAATGTTCATACCGCTGGGGTGTAAACTACCCAAGCGAAATATGAGGCGCTGTTCCTCCAATTTGCGCTGGGCCTCACTCTGACAATGGAGGAGGCCCAGGACAGAAAGGTCAGTGTGGGAATGGGAGGGGGAGTTAAAGTGTTTAGCAACTGGCTGACCAGGTAGGTTTAGGCGGGTTTAGGCCGTCCATAGAATTTGTTGGGTGGTACATTTAAAGGGGTACAGTGATTGATCTTAAAGAGGCATTGCCTTTTGAATCAAGAAGTGGTGGGAACGTTCTGGGTTGTGGTACTTCAATCAAAGATTGAGGACTAAAACAACAAATATCACAGGTCTTACGGAAAGCTTTGGTAACCTTGGTGGAAGAGGAGCAAATAAGGAGAATGTTTTGCCAAGGCAGCACAACTCCTGCAAGATAAATGCCTAGCAGACGGCAGGACTAGGATCGTGTGGACCACAGTCAGGAGGTCTGTTCCATGAATGTGATCACAATGTCGGGGATGCACGACGATTGGTAGCTTGGATTCGGAACTGGCTTACGCATAGGGCGTAAGCCAGTGGCGCGGCGGTAGAGTTGCTGCCTTACAGCGAATGCAGCGCCGGAGACCCGGGTTCCATCCCCACTACGGGCGCCGTCTGTACGGAGTTTGTACGTTCTCCCCGTAACCTGCGTGCCCGTAGTGGGGATGGGATGGGATGGAACCTGGGTCCCGTAGATGGGATGGAACCTGGGTCTCTGGCGCTGCATTCACTGTAAAGCAGCAACTCTACCGCCCGCCAACGTGCTGCCCTATGCGTAAGCCATTTCTGAATCCAAGCTACCAATCATCGTGCATCCCCGACATTGTGATCACATTCATGGAACAGACCTCCTGACTGTGGTCCACACGATCCGAGTCCTGCCGTCTGCTAGGCATTTATCATGCAGGTGTTGTGCTGCCTTGGCAAAACATTCTCCTTATTTGCTCCCCTTCCACCAAGGTTACCAAAGCTTTCTGTAAGACCTGTGATATTTGTTGTTTTATGTCCTCAATCTTTGATTGAAGTACCACAACCTAGAACGTTCCCACCACTACTTGTATCAAAAGGCAATGCCTCTTTAAGATCAATCACTGTACCCCTTTAAATGTACCACCTATCAAATTCTATGGACGGTCACGATGGCACAGCGGTAGAGTTGCTGCCTTACAGCGAATGCAGCGCCGGAGACCCGGGTTCCATCCCCACTACGGGTGCTGTCTGTACGGAGTTTGTACGTTCTCCCCGTGACCTGCGTGGGTTTTCTCCGAGATCTTCGGTTTCCTCCCACACTCCAAAGACGTGCAGGTTTGTAGGTTAATTGGCTTGGTAAATGTAAAAATGTCCCTAGTGGGTGTAGGATAGCGTTAATGTGCGGGAATCGCTGGTCGGCGCGGACCCAGTGGGCCGAAGAGCCTATTTCCGCGCTGTATCTCTAAACTAAACTAAACTAAAAATAAGGCGGTGTGAATTGGCCTCCACTGCCTTCCGTGGTAGAGAATTCCACAGATTCACATCTCGACTGCACTAGACAAAGGAAGTTTTATGAATGAAAAAGACCCAGATGATATCTTCCATAGGGCACAGCTGTAGAACTACTGCCTCACAGCGCCAGAGACCCAGGTTCCATCCCGACTACGGGGGCTGTCCGTACAGAGTTTGTATGTTCTCCCCATGGACTGCGTGGGTTTTCTCCAAGATCTTTGGTTTTCCCCCACACTCAAAGACGTTCAGGTTTGTAGGATAATTGGTTTGGTATAAATGTAAATTGTCCCTAGTGTGTGTAGGATAGTGTTAGTGTGTGGGGATCGCTGGTCGGCGCGGACTCGGTGGGTCGAAGGGCCTGGTTCCACAAACCAAAACTAAAATAAACCCAAAACTCACTCTCTACACCAAAGCCTCACATTTATCCTTTTCATAGCAGTTCAACACAGCCTCTTCACTAGCATCTGCCTTCCTTTTTATACGCCCGCTAGCATCAGTCATTCCAGGACATTGACCATTTTCAGCTGCAAAACCGTACAAGTTTCGTTAACAAAGGCGGCACGGTGGCGCAGCGGTAGAGTTGCTGCCTTACAGCGAATGCAGCGCTGGTGACCCGGGTTCCATCCCGACTACGGGCGCTGTCTGTACGGAGTTTGTACATTCTCCCCGTGACCTGCGTGGGTTTTCTCCGAGATCTTTGGTTTCCTCCCACACTCCAAAGACATGCAGGTTTGTAGGTTAATTGGCTTGGTAAACGTAAAAATTGTCCCTCTTGCTTGTAGGGTAGTGTTAATGTGCAGGGATCGCTGGTCGGCGCGGACCCGGTGGGCCGAAAGGGCCTATTTCTTCGCTGTATCTCTAAACTAAACTAAACTAAAAATAAGGCAGGCAGCATGTAAAACCTGGGCCACCTTCTTTATTGAATGATTGTTTTGTTCAGTCAGAGTTTCCACAATTGGCCTTAATATATACAAAGCTGCTTACATAATACATACAAGCTGGAAAGGGTTTAGAGAAGATTTACGAGGATGTTGCCAGGACTAGATGGTCTGAACTATAGGGAGAGGTTGAGAAGGCTGGATCTCCATTCCTTGGAGCGCAGGAGAGGATGAGGGGTGATCTTATAGAGGTGTATAAAATCAAAAGAGGAATAGATCGGGTAGATGCACAGAGTCTCTTGCCCAGAGTAGGGGAGTCGAGGACCAGAGGACATAGGTTCAAGGTGAAGGGGAAAAGATTTAATAGGAATCCGAGGGTTAACTTTTTCACACAGAGGGTGGTGGGTGTATGGAACAAGCTGCCAGAGGAGGTAGTTGAGGCTGGGACTATCCCATCGTTTAAGAAGCAGTTAGACAGGTACATGGATAGGACAGGTTTGGAGGGATATGGACCAAGCGCAGGCAGGTGGGACTAGGGTAGCTGGGACATTGTTGGCCGGTGTGGGCAAGTTGGGCCGAAGGGCCTGTTTCCACACTGTACCACTCTGTGACTCTATGACGAAATAAGTAAAGGGTTTTAGAAACATAGAAACATAGAAAATACGTGCAGGAGTAGGCCATTCGGCCCTAGGTGCAGGAGTAGGCCATTCGGCCCTTCGAGCCTGCGCCGCCATTCAATATGATCATGGCTGATCATCCAACTCAGTATCCTGTACCTGCCTTTTCTCCATACCCCCTGATCCCTTTACCCACAAGGGTCACATCTAACTCCCTCTTAAATATAGCCAATGAACTGGCCTCAACTACCTTCTGTGGCAAAGAATTCCACAGATTCACCACTCTGTGTGTGAAAAAAAACGTTCTCATCTCGGTCCTAAAAGACTTCCCCCTTATCCTTAAACTGTGACCCCTTGTTCTGGAGGCAGAGAATTCCACAGATTCACAACTCTCTGACTGAAAAAGTTTTTCCTCATCTCCGTTCTAAATGGCCTACCCCTTATTCTTAAACTGTGGCCCCTGGTTCTGGACTCCCCCAACATTGGGAACATGTTTCCTGCCTCTAAGGTGTCCAACCCCTTAATAATCTTATACGTTTCGATAAGATCCCCTCTCATCCTTCTAAATTCCAGTGTATACAAGCCTAGTCGCTCCAGTCTTTCAACATCTGACAGTCCCGCCATTCCGGGAATTAACCTAGTAAACCTACGCTGCACGCAATAAAGGGCACAGGGTTAAACTGAACTCCCATGGTCATTCTTGGTTGTTAGCCAATATCTCTCTGGCAGTCTCCAATCTCTTCCTTAAATATGAGCTGCCGAGTCTGAGACTAACTGGCTGTTGGCATCTATGGATCTCCGCTGGGCTCTCTTTGGCAACGGAAACAATCAAGGGGTAAGAAAGCTGAAGTAAAAGCACAATCATCCATTTTTTCCCAAAGCCAGCATTTATTGTCGCCAACCTGGATTTGCTTATGTGAAACTCTATTATGCAAAAGTTATTGCAACGTCTTGGCTCGTAAACTGAGTTTATGAATTTTGCATTTTCCATTTTTACCAAAAACATTTGTTGCATTTGAAGTGGTCGAAGTGGTGGCACATCGGTAGAGTTGCTGCCTTACCGCAAAATGCAGACCCGGGTTCCATCCCCACTACGGGTGCTGTCTGTACGGAGTTTGTACGTTCTCCCCGTGACCTGCGTGGGTTTTCTCCGAGATCTTCGGTTTCCTCCCGCACTCCTCCAAAGACGTGCAGGTTTGTAGGTTAATTGGCTGGGCAAATGTAAAAATTGTCCCTAGTGGATAGTGTTAATGTGCGGGGATCGCTGGTCGGCACGGACCCGGTGGGCCGAAGGGCCTGTTTCCGCGCTGTATCTCTAAACTATGCTAAACTAAACGAAAGTGCTTCGAACCAGATAGCAACATGGTAATATAAGAAGATAACTGCAGATGCTGGTACAAATCGAAGGTATTTATTCACAAAATGCTGGAGTAACTCAGCAGGTCAGGCAGCATCTCGGGAGAGAAGGAATGGGTGACGTTTCGGGTCGAGACCGTTCTTCAGACTTCAGCAACAGGGTAAATTGCACTCCTGGTGACCAATGTCATTCCTCCAGGGGTCTATGTGATCCCTGCTGCCTAGACCTATCTCTTGCCTCCTTTTAATCTGACATTGCATGAGCCACCCTTGCAAAAAGACAGCTACCTCGGTCGTATGTGTGGTTTCAACAAAAGAGACCAAGCAAGGCCACAATGTTACGGTCTAAGGTATTTAAGGAGACGTGTGGTTTTTTTCCAAGAGGAAACTAAATAAAAATCGACAATCAGGGAGAAAAAATATGCCGTTAAGTTCTTTAAGGCCAATGCTGAAATGCTGCTGTTTCCCATCCCTTTCTTATTTCTCTGTTCCACTCTTACAGTCTCACTAGATGAACCATTGGTAATGTCATCTCGGACTACTGCCACAGGGTGGCGCAGCAGTAGATTTGCTGCCTTACCGCGCTTACAGCGCCGGAGACCAGGGTTTGATCCCGACCACGGGCGCTGTCTGTACGGAGTTTGTACGTTCTCCCCGTGACCTGCGTGGGTTTTCTCTGAGATCTTCGGTTTCCTCCCACACTCCAACGACGTGCAGGTTTGTAGGTTAATTGGCTCGGTATAAATGTAAAAACAAAATTGTCCCTAGTGTCGTCTCATATCATATCATCACATCTCATCTCATGTCAGGAATACATGCTTAGCTTTAAGAGTGTAAGAAAATAACTGCAGATGCTGGTACAAATCAAGGGTATTTATTTCACAAAATGCTGGAGTAACTCAGCAGGTCAGGCAGCATCTCAGGAGAGAAGGAATGGGTGACGTTTCGGGTCGAGACCCTTCTTCAGACGGGTCTCGACCCGAAACGTCACCCATTCCTTCTCTCCCGAGATGCTGCCCGGCCTGCTGAGTTACTCCAGCATTTTGTGAATAAATACTTAGCTTTAAGAGGCTGATAACAGTGCTTTCAAGCTTTTGTATCTTCGGCCTGATGGGAGAGCGGAGAAGAAGGTAGGGGTGAGTGTAAGTGGTCTTTGATTATGTTCCTAGGACAGTGTTAAGTGTAGATAGAGTTGATGGAGATAGTGCCATCTGAATTTTGGAGTCGTTTTTTTATCCATTGCAAAGATATTGAACCCATTTATCCATTCGCTGTAAAAAATGTAAGCAGTTCAGTTTTGTTTTATAGGTACAGTGAAAAGTTTTCGTTGCATGCCAACCAGTCAGTGGAATGACAATACATGATTACAATCGAGCCATTCACAGTGAATGGATACAGAAGGGAAGAACGTTTAGTGCAAGGTCAAGCCAGTAGAATCCGATCAAAGATAGTCTAGGAAGGAACTGCAGATGCTGGCTCAGTCCACCTAAACCTACTTGATCTCCCGGTTACTAAACGCTTTAACTCCCCCTCCCATTCCCACACTGACCTTTCTGTCCTGGGTCTCCTCCATTGTCAGAGTGAGGCCCAGCGCAAATTGGAGGTACAGCACCTCATATTTCACTTGGGTAGTTTACACCCCAGCGGTATGAACTTTTTATCTCAAACTGCCGGCGTGACATCAGCCGCCTCAAATTCTCCACTCCCCTGACTAACTCCAACCTCTCCCCTCCTGAACGTACAGCCCTCCACTCACTCCGCAACAACCCGGACTTAATCATCAAACCCGCTGACAAGGGAGGGGCTGTGGTAGTCTGGCGTGCTGACCTCTACCGGACCGAGGCCAGACGACAACTATCAGACACCTCTTCCTACCTATCCCTGGACCATGACCCCACCGACGAACACCAGACCTTTATCAGCAGCACCATCACTGACCTCATCATCTCCAGCGATCTACCCCCCAGTGCCTCCAATCTCATAGTTCCCCAGCCCCGCACGGCCCGATTCTACCTCCTACCCAAAATCCACAAACACAACTGTCCCGGCAGACCCATTGTCTCTGCCTGCTCATGCCCCACCGAACTTATCTCTACCTACCTCGACTCCATCCTGTCCCCCCTGGTTAAATCCCTCCCCACCTACATCCAAGACACCTCACACGCTCTCCATCTCCTGGATAACTTCCGGTTCCCAGGCCCCCACTCCCTCATTTTCACCATGGATGTCCAGTCACTCTACACTTCCATCCCCCACAAGGATGGTCTCGAAGCCCTCCGTTTCTTCCTCGACCGTAGAACCAGCCAATCCCCATCGACCAACACTCTCCCCCGCCTAGCAGAGCTGGTTCTTACCCTCAACAACTTCTCCTTTGACTCCTCCCACTTCCTCCAAACCAGAGGCGTAGCTATGGGCACTCGCATGGGCCCTAGCTACGCCTGCCTCTTTGTCGGGTACGTCGAACAATCCCTGTTCCAGACGTACACTGGCCCCATCCCCGAACTCTACCTCCGCTACATCGACGACTGCATTGGTGCTACCTCTTGCACCCATGCAGAACTCACTGACTTCATACACTTCACCTCCAATTTCCATCCTGCCCTTAAATATACCTGGATTATCTCTGACATCTCCCTCCCGTTTCTGGACCTCACCATCTCCATCACAGGAGACAGACTAGTGACGGACATTTACTATAAACCCACCGACTCGCACAGCTATCTGGACTACACTTCTTCCCACCCGGTCCCCTGCAAAAAGTCTATCCCCTACTCCCAATTCCTCCGTCTACGCCGCATCTGCGCCCGGGATGAGGTGTTTCACACTAGGGCTTCCGAGATGTCCTCGTTCTTCAGAAAACGGGGCTTCCCCTCCTCCATTATAGACGAGGCTCTCGCTAGGGTCTCTTCTACATCCCGCAGCTCCGCTCTTGCTCCCCCTCCCCCCACTCGCAACAAGGACAGGATCCCCCTCGTTCTCACCTTCCACCCCACCAGCCAGCGGATCCAACATATCATCCACCAACATTTCCGTCACCTACAACGGGACCCCACCACTGGCCATATCTTCCCATCCCCTCCCCTCTCTGCGTTCCGCAGAGACCATTCCCTCCATAACTCCCTGGTCCACTCGTCCCTTCCTACCCAAACCACCCCAAACCCGGGCACTTTCCCCTGCAACCGCACGAGATGCAACACCTGTCCCTTTACCTCCCCCCTCAACTCCATCCAAGGACCCAAACAGTCTTTCCAGGTGAGACAGAGGTTCACCTGCACCTCCTCCAACCTCATCTATTGCATCCGCTGCTCTAGATGTCAACTTATTTATATCGGCGAAACCAAGCCCAGGCTCGGCGATCGCTTCGCTGAACACCTGCGCTCGGTCCGCATTAACAAAACTGATCTCCCGGTGGCCCAGCACTTTAACTCCCCCTCCCATTCCCAGTCTGACCTCTCTGTCATGGGCCTCCTCCAGTGCCATAGTGAGGCCCGCCGGAAATTGGAGGAGCAGCACCTCATATTTCGCCTGGGCAGTTTGCAGCCCAGCGGTATGAACATCGACTTCTCCAACTTTAGATAGTTCCTCTGTCCCTCCCTTCCCCTCCTCCTTCCCAGATCTCCCTCTATCTTCCTGTCTCCACCTATATCCTTCCTTTGTCCCGCCCCCCTGACATCAGTCTGAAGAAGGGTCTCGACCCGAAACGTCACCCATTCCTTCTCTCCCGAGATGCTGCCTGACCTGCTGAGTTACTCCAGCATTTTGTGAATAAATCGATTTGTACCAGCATCTGCAGTTATTTTCTTATAGGTATGAACATTGACTTCTCTAACTTCAAGTAACCCTTGCTTTCCCTCTCTCTCCATCCCTCCTCCTTCCTAGTTATCCAACTAGTCTGACTCCCCCCTGATTAAATGTTATCTGTTTGCTTTGTTGCCACATTCTCCAAGCTAACAATGATCTATTCTACATTTTCCTTGATCTTCCATCCCCTTTGATGTCTCGTTTTCACACCTTACACTTCCTCATACCTGTGTCTCCCTCTCCCCTGACTCTCAGTCTGAAGAAGGGCCTAGACCCAAAATGTCACCCATTCCTTCTATCCAGATAGACACAAAAGGCTGGAGTAACAGTGGGACAGGCAGCATCTCTGGAGAGAAGGAATAAACCTAATACTTTTCCTTTTTCTCCACCTATTCCTTATCTTCAGAGACCTGCTGTGTTGCTCCATCTTTTTGTGTCTATCATTGATCAAAAGTCTGAAAAAGGGTCTCAACCGAAACGTCACCCATTCCAACTATTTGTTGTTTCAAAGGTTTCAAAGGTCTTTTATTGTCACATGTACCAATTAAGGTACAGTGATATTCATATTACCACCGCCATACTAAAAAAAAAGCAACAAGACACACAACTACATAAAAGTTAACATAAATAGACAATAGACAACAGACAATAGGTGCAGGAGGAGGCCATTCGGTCCTTCGAGCCAGCACCACCATTCAATGTGATCATGGCTGATCATTCTCAATCAGTACCCCGTTCCTGCCTTCTCCCCATACCCCCTGACTCCGCTATCCTCAAGAGCTCTATCTAGCTCTCTGTTGAATGCATTCAGAGAATTGGCCTTCACTGCCTTCTGAGGCAGAGAATTCCATGGATTTACAACTCTCTGACTGAAAACGTTTTTCCTCATCTCCGTTCTAAATGGCTTACCCCTTATTCTTAAACTTTGGCCCCTGGTTCTGGACTCCCCCAACATTGGGAACATGTTTCCTGCCTCTAACGTGTCCAACCCCTTAATAATCTTATACGTTTTGATAAGATCCCCTCTCATCCTTCTAAATTCCAGTGTATACAAGCCTAGCCGCTCCAGTCTTTCAACATACGACAGTCCCGCCATTCCGGGAATTAACCTAGTAAACCTACGCTGCATGCCCTCAATAGCAAGAATATCCTTCCTCAAATTTGGAGACCAAAACTGCACACAGTACTCCAGGTGCGGTCTCACTAGGTCCCTGTACAACTGTAGAAGGACCTCTTTGCTCCTATACTCAACTCCTCTTGTTATGAAGGCCAACATTCCATTGGCTTTCTTCACTGCCTGCTGTACCTGCATGCTTCCTTTCAGTGACTGATGCACTAGGACACCCAGATCTCGTTGTACGTCCCCTTTTCCTAACTTGACACCATTCAGATAATACTCTGCCTTCTTATTCTTACCACCAAAGTGGATAACCTCACACTTATCCACATTAAACTGCATCTGCCATGCATCCGCCCACTCACACAACCTGTCCAAGTCACCCTGCAACCTCATAGCATCTTCCTCACAGTTCACACTACCACCCAGCTTCGTATCTTCTGCAAATTTGCTAATGAACCTTAATAAACATCCACCACAGTGGATTCCCCACATTCCTCACATTTCTCCCATGGTCGGGGGAGGCGATCAAAGCTCCCACAGCTGCCGGTCGAAGCTCCCACGTCGGGACGGTCGAAACTCCTGCGGCTTGGAGCTCCCGAAGTCGGTCTCTAACCAGAGACCGTGAGCTCCACGATGTTAAAGTCCGCAGGCTTTGGAGCTCCCAAAGTCAGTCTCCAGCAAAGGCCTCCAGATCCTCGATGTTAGGTCGCAGTGCGGATGGAGATACGATACGAATAAATAAACGCAGATCCGTCGAGGTAAGAGATTTTTAAAAAGTTTCCCCCAAACCCCTCTCCCACCCCCCACATAAAACAAGCCACAGAGCACTAAAAACATACATTTAACACATACCAAAAAAACAACAAAGAAGGAAAGGACTGGCAAGGCAGCCATTGCTGGTGCCACCCGGTGTTCACTATGTCTCCTCAGTTTGATGTTCAAAGCTCAGCTTCAACCAAATTGCACAGTGTCCTCGTGAGATCAAAAGCAGTGTGGAAAAAGCAGGGTCCAGCCAGTTTCAGTTCCTCATGTCTATCTTACTGTTCGATATGATTATGGCCAATGTTTTATGACACCACCATATTCCTGTAATGACTCCATATCCCACAAAATCCAAAAATCTGCTCCCCTGAGTATCATGGATTTTGTAATCTCCGATTGATCATCCAGCTTCTTTATCACATGATGTGCAGCCAGCAAACTGAGCAGAGAGGCTGGGAAAGGGGAGAGATTTGAAATCAGTCTAGAAACAAATAGAGCAGCAAAAAATATCTGTAGACATTCCAACTGACCTCTAGAACCCTGCGTTTGACAGCTGCATGGGAATAATTTGCAATCAGTTGATTGAATGGGGGAACCTTCCTGCATTCGAAACTGAGCAGATGTATGAAAATGGACTTGAATTCAGGAATTGACACAATTTGATCCAGTTAAAGAAACACCATGTAAGAAAAACACAATTATGCCAGGAACTGCTAGATGCAGGGAAAATGTTCCCAATGTTGGGGGAGTCCAGAACCAGGGGCCACACAGCCTAAGAATAAAGGGGAGCCCATTTAAAACTGAGGTGAGAAAAAACTTTTTCACCCAGAGAGTTATGAATTTGTGGAATTCTCTGCCACAGAGGGCAGTGGAGACCAATTCACTGGATGGATTTAAGAGAGAGTTAGATAGAGCTCTAGGGGCTAGCGGAATCAAGGGATATGGGGAGAGGGCAGGCACGGGTTACTGATTGTGGCCATGATCACAAAGAATGGCGGTGCAGGCTCGAAGGGCCAAATGGCCTCCTCCTGCACCTATTTTCTATGTTTCTATGTTAACCTGGTGGAGACAGACTGTGCCTTTTGTATCATTCTGTGATTTCACGTGCATATTCGGGAAAGCCCTTCATAACACTAACAATAAACAATGTTCTGGTTGCGATTCAAGTCGAGGCATTTTCTTCCTGGAATCATGGAAAATGTGAGCAAAGTTGCAGTTCAGAAATACAAAGAAATTGGGATTAAAACCAAAGACAATTAGCTCAGCAATTTTTGGTCTTATTGGTCATGCCAAGTTGATTTTACAACCGTGCCGAACAATCCACCACTCACACAATCCTGATATTCATCAACACAGAGCTCTATCTGGCATGGATTACAGAAGCATATTTATTCCTCTCAGTACATCAGCGAGCATCTTGGCATTTGCTGATGGATGATCTGATGCGGTCCAAAGCTATAAAAGTACTGTGAGGGAAATTGTTGGATCACTCCGAAATCGAGGACCACTTAAAACTGTGGGAACTTGCTCTACAGCGAAGCCATGAAAATACGTGAATAATAATTCAGTAGAGGAATCTCAGTGTAAGAAAGCTAATGGCATGTTGGTCCTCATCATGAGAGGATGATCACAGAGGAATCTCAGTGTAAGAAAGCGAATGGCATGTTGGTCCTCATCATGAGAGGATGATCACAGAGGAATCTCAGTGTAAGAAAGCGAATGGCATGTTGGTCTTCATCATGAGAGGATTTGAGTATAGGAGTAAAGAGGTCCTTCTGCAGTTGTACAGGGCCCAGGTGAGACCACATCTGGAGTATTGTGTGCAGTTTTGGTCTCCTAATTTGAGGAAGGACATCCTTGCTATTGAGGCAGTGCAGTGTAGGTTCACGAGGATGGCGGGACTGTCATATGAGGAAAGATTGGAAAGGCTGGGCTCGTATTCACTGGAGTTTAGAAGGATGAGAGGGGGATCTTATAGAGACGTATAAGATTATGAAAGGACTGGACAAGCTAAATGCAGGCAAAATGCAGATGCTGGTTTACACCAAAGATAGACACAAAATGCTGGAGTAACTCAGCGAGACAGGCAGCATCTCTGACGAGAAGGAATGGGCGATGTTTGGGGTTGTGACCATTCTTCAGACCTAGTCTTTTTGTGTCTATCTGTCTATTACCTCCATGACCAGAAAACATAGAGTTTCCTTTTTCAAATCAAGAACTTCAGTCTGAAGAAGGGTCTCGACCTGAAACGTCACCTATTTTTTCTCTCCAGAGATGCTGCCTGTCCCGCTGAGTTACTCCAGCATTTTGTGTCTATCTTCGGTGTAAACCAGCATCTGCAGTTCCTTCCTACACATTTGGAATTCCTAGCCAAACATACATATGCTTCTCTGATCAAAGTCCCCAAGATCTATATAAAATCCTTATTCCTGACAGCTAAGTCTTCGTATTCGAATCTTTATCTTCAATAATGGCAAATTACCTAGTCATTAATAACCTATGACCTATTGCTATTGAGGGCGTGCAGCGTAGGTTTACTAGATTAATTCCCGGAATGGCGGGACTGTCATATGTTGAAAGACTGGAGCGACTAGGCTTGTATACACTGGAATTTAGAAGGATGAGAGGGGATCTTATCGAAACGTATAAGATTATTAAGGGGTTGGACACGTTAGAGACAGGAAACATATTCCCAATGTTGGGGGAGTCCAGAACCAGGGGCCACAGTTTAAGAATAAGGGGTAGGCCATTTAGAACGGAGATGAGGAAAATCTTTTTCAGTCAGAGAGTTGTGAATCTGTGGAATTCTCTGCCTCAGAAGGCAGTGGAGGCCAATTCTCTGAATGCATTCAAGAGTGATCTTAAGGATAGCGGAGTCAGGGGGTATGGGGAGAAGGCAGGAATGGGGTACTGATTGAGAATGATCAGCCAAGATCACATTGAATGGCGGTGCTGGCTCGAAGGGCCGAATGGCCTACTCCTGCACCTATTTTCTATGTTTCTATGTTTCTATATCTGGCCTCTTCTTTATCAAATGTTCTTGACAATAGAATTCAACTTTAATTGACTACTTTGACAGTGCAGTGTCTGACCTTCAGAGTGTATGCCTGTGCATATTTGGAATAAACCAGACATTTGGCAGATGTCTTTTAAATCGGAACAAATAAAAAACACATACCAAAGAGAAAGGACGTTCTACTGACATGGCAGACTCTTTGCTTGGGAAAAAAAATCCCCACCCTCACAGAAAGTCATTCCAAGGTGATGGATTTAATATCAAATTCTCAGCAGATCATTTTTCACCGGATCATTTATAACCAGTGCAGTTGAGGTTTTTCCACGTGTAAGGTTTCAGCCATGATCACATTGAATGGCGGTGCTGCTCGAAGGGCCGAATGGCCTACTCCTGCACCTATTGTCTATTGTCTATGAGAGAAACAGACACCAAACAAATTATACATTAAATGTTTGTAGTTATTTATTGCAGCTTTCATTTCTAAAGCTAGAGGCACAGTGGCCCAGCAGTAGAGCTGATGCCTCACGGCGCCAGAGACCCAGGTTCGTTCCTGAGTGTGGGTGCTGTCTAAGGTTGCCAGCTGTACTGTATTAGCTGGGACATCCCATATACAGGCCTAAATTGGTTTATTCCATACGGGACCGCCCTTGTCTGGGGGGCTGCTGTAGGCCCGGACACTGTAGGCCCAGGGGCTGCTGTAGGCCTGGACACTATAGGTCCAGAGGCCCGGATGCCGCCGTACGGAGGTTGCTTAGCAACCCGCCTCCTGGCCCGGGCGGCCGCCATTGGTGGAGCGGGAGCACGTGGCCGCTGGCTGGGTGAGGTCACGTGGGGCGCGGGGCAGTGACGTCACCTTGTCCCTTATTTGGGAGTGAGATAGTTGGCAACCCCTAGCTACTGCACTCACACTAGCCGTGACAATGGTACTGGTGACAATCCTTCAAGTGGATCTCAGTAAACAAGGTCATCATGTTGCTGAGAAAATCACAAGTCAATTGATTTTGGCTCCTTATTTCCTCAGACATTTTTCTACATACGTTGTAATTGAATTACCATTTTATAATTGGATGATATTTTCACGGTTCATCATTTAGTGCTTTCATGCTAGGTCGATGGCCTTGCCTTCTTTTCACCCACTGTGGGGGCTGTTGGGGGGGATGTTTAATTGAAATGCAGTATGAAAAGGTTAGAGAATTCCTCGCGTGTCGGAAGAAACTTCCATCAGGCTAGCAAACCTCAATGTACATTTTTTTTAACAGATTTCTTTTCAGCCATTCCTTGTTCTGGTCATGAAGAAAACGATGACCACTTTCTCCAAAGCAATTAGTGATGGGCAGTGCAGCAAGGTTGGTCACGGTGGTGCAGCGGTAGAGTTGCTGCCTTACAGCCAATGCAGCGCCGGAGACCCGGGTTCCATCCCCACTACGGGTGCCGTCTGTACGGAGTTTGTACGTTCTCCCCGTGACCTGCGTGGGTTTTCTCCGAGATCTTCGGTTTCCTCCCACACTCCAAAGACGTGCAGGTTTTTAGGTTAATTGGCTGGGCAAAATGTAAAAAATGTCCCTAGTGTGTGTAGGATAGTGTTAATGTGCGGGGATCGCTGGTCGGTGCGGACCCGATGGGCCGAAGGGCCTGTTTCCGAGCTGTATCTCGAAACTAAACTAAGTACCAATAATGCCCACATCCCACACACAAATAATTATAAATTCATTATGAAATTGTGAATATTTTGGGTTTTCCACTGCACTGAAAATCCAGACATGATTTAAACAAAAAATGTAATTTTTCACCCTTCCAGGTATTACCTCACTACAGTTTCCGCATTAACTCTGGCTGTTATTTTTACTGGTAGGCAGACTATTGCCCGGTCTTTCATTCCACTTTACCTCACCAAGCATTCCATCCTATAAGTATTTGCAAGATCTGAGCATAATTCCAAGCTGAGAGCTGCTGTAAATTCCAATGGTCCATTTTGTATGCTCCATGCCCACTGTTCAGTTTAGTTTTGTTTCCAGATACAGTGTGGAAACAGGCCCTTCGACCCACAGGGTCGGCGCCGACCAGCGATCCCCGCATATTAACGCCATCCTACACACACTAGGGCCATTTTTTAACATTTACCAAGCCAATTTACCTGGGAGGAAACCGAAGAATTCAGAGAAAACCCACGCAGGTCACGGGGAGAACGTACAAACTCCGTACAGACAGCGCCCGCAGTCGTGATCGAACACGGGTCTCCGGCGCTGCTAGTGCTTTAAGGCAGTAACTCTTCCGCTGCGCCACCGTGCCGCCCACTGAAGACAGTGCAAATTAATTCTATATGGTACAGTCAAAGTAGGAGGAGTCTGAAGAAGGCTCTCAATCCAAAGAAGCTGTCTTACCTGCTCAGTTACTCCAGCATGTTGTCTTTTCTTGATTCTATATGTGGTTGGTTACATTCCAAGATAGATTACTCTGCTTGTCAACTCTGAGAAGGATACAATACTGAAGACAGACACAAAATGCTGGAGTAACTCAAGGCAAGTCAAGTTTATTTGTCACATACATATACAAGATGTGCAGTGAAATGAAATTGGCAACGCCTGCGGATTGTGCTAAACTACAAAACACAATAGAAAAAAAGAATTTAACACAAAAAATAAATTAATACAGTAAGTTAATTTAGTCCCTGGAGTTATAAAAGTTAACAGTCCTGATGGCCTGTGGGAAGAAACTCCGTCTCATCCTCTCCGTTTTCACAGCGTGACAGCGGAGGCGTTTGCCTGACCGTAGCAGCTGGAACAGTCCATTGCTGGGGTGGTAGGGGTCCCCCATAATGTTGCTGGCTCTGGATCTGCACCTCCTGATGTATAGGTCCTGCAGGGGGACGAGTGTAGTTCCCATGGTGCGTTCAGCCGAACGCACTACTCTCCGCAGGGCCTTCCTGTCCTGGGCAGAGCTGTTCCCAAACCAGACTGTGATGTTGCCGGACAGGATGCTCTCTACAGCCCCAGAGTAGAAGCACTGAAGGATCCTCAGAGAGACTCTGAATTTCCTCAGCTGTCTGAGGTGGTAAAGGCGCTGCTTTGCCTTACCCACCAGTGCGGCAATGTGTGTTGTCCATGTCAGATCCTCTGTGATGCGGACTCCCAGGTATTTATAGCAGCTCACCCTATCCACAGTAATCCCATTTATCTCCAGTGGCGTGTACATCCTCGGGACAGGCAGCATCTCTGGAGAGAAGGAATGGGTGACGTTTCGGGTTGAGACCCTTCTTCAGACTGAAAGTCACGGGAAAGAGAAACGAGAGATGTTGACGATGGTGTAGAGAGATATAGAACAATGAATGAAAGATGTGCAAATATGCAACGATGAAAAAGGAAACAGGCCATTGTTAGCCGTTTGTTGGGTGAAAACGAGACACTGGAGAAACGAGAAGGATTCATGACCGCTGTGCACATCAGCACAGGTACAATTCAGCGGCCCGTTAACAAGGCTCATTAACATTTTGCGACTGGAAGGTGACCAGCATATTCAACGGTCAGAAGTTCATAATCAGTGAGTAACTGCCGACGGGAACAGAAGAGAGGGGCTTTTAAAAGTCAGCATCCAGTTTTAGATTTAGAGATACAGCGCGGAAACAGGCCCTTCGGCCCACCGGGTCCGCGCCGCCCAGCGATCCCCACACATTAACGCTATCCCACACACACTAGGGACAATTTATTTTACGTTTCCCAAGCCAATTAACCTACAAACCTGTACGCCTTTGGAGTGTGGGAGGAAACCGAAGATCTCGGAGAAAACCCACGCAGGTCACGGGGAAAACTCCGTACAGACGGCGCCCGTAGTCGGGATGGAACCCGGGTCTCCAGCGCTGCATTCGCTGTAAGGCAGCAACTCTACCGCTGCGCCACCGTGCCGCTTTAGTTAACGAAACTTGTACGGTTTTGCAGCTGAAAACGGTCAATGTCCCGGAATGACTGATGCTAGCGGGCGTATAAAAAAGAAGGCAGATGCTAGTGAAGAGGCTGTGTTGAACTGCTATGAAAAGGATAAATGTGAGGCTTTGGTGTAGAGAGTGAGTTTTGGGTTTATTTTAGTTTTGGTTTGTGGAACCAGGCCCTTCGACCCACCGAGTCCGCACCGACCAGCGATCCCCACACACTAACACTATCCTACACACACTAGGGACAATTTACATTTATACCAAACCAATTATCCTACAAACTGAACGTCTTTGAGTGTGGGGGAAAACCAAAGATCTTGGAGAAAACCCACGCAGTCCATGGGGAGAACGTACAAACTCTGTACAGACAGCCCCCGTAGTCGGGATGGAACCTGGGTCTCTGGCGCTGTGAGGCAGTAGTTCTACTGCTGTGCCCTATGGAAGATATCATCTGGGTCTTTTTCGTTCATAAAGCTTCCTTTGTCTAGTGCAGTCGAGATGTGAATCTGTGGAATTCTCTACCACAGAAGGCAGTGGAGGCCAATTCACTGGATGTTTTCAAGAGAGAATTAGATTTAGCTCTTAGGGCTAAAGGAATAAAGGGGTATGGGGAGAAAGCAGGAACGGGGTACTGATTGAGAATGATCAGCCATGATCACATTGAATGGTGGTGCTGGCTCGAAGGGCCGAATGGCCTACTCCTGCACCTATTTTTCTATGTTTCTATGTTTCTATGTTGGGCCAGTGGTATGTTCCTTCTGCAGGATGTGGGAAGTCAGGAAGACTTCCAGTGTCCCTGTGTGAGGTGTGACCAGATGCACCTCTTTATAGATAACTAGACCAAGTGGACCCGTTGGGCCCAAACCTCTCCTGCATTGGTATAGCACCCTCTCCCCCCCCCCTCCCCCCCTTCCCCCCCTCCCCCCTTCCCCCCCCTCCTCCCCTCCCTCCCTCCCTCCTCCCCACCCTCCTCCCTTCCCCCTCCACCCCCTCCCACCCTCCCCCATCCCCCTCAACCCCCCTTATCCTCTCCCCCTGCCTCCCTCCGCCCCCTCCCTCCCTCCCTCCGCCCCCTCCCTCCCTCCCTCGCCCCCTCCCTCCCTCCCTCCCCTCCCTCCCTCCCTCCCTCCCTCCGGCCCCCTCCCTCCCTCCCTCCCTCCCTCCCTCGCCCCCTCCCTCCCTCCCTCCCTCCCTCCCTAGGAGATAGATTTAAACTTTAAAATGTGAATAACTTAAAAAATATAACACCGATTTCAATTAAACTTCTTCCATTAGCACCAAAGGAACAACGGGTAAATAAGGTGGGCCTAAAATTATAGACAATAGACAATAGGTGCAGGAGGAGGCCATTCGACCCATCGAGCCAGCACCACCATTCAAAGGGGACGTACAATGAGATCTGGGTGTCCGAGTGCATCAGTCACTGAAAGGAAGCATGCAGGTACAGCAGGCAGTGAAGAAAGCCAATGGGATGTTGGCCTTCATAACAAGAGGAGTTGAGTATAGGAGCAAAGAGGTCCTCTGCAGTTGTACAGGGCCCTAGTGAGACCGCACCTAGATAACTGTGGCCATTTAGAACTGAGATGAGGAAAAACTTTTTCAGTCAGAGAGTTGTGAATCTGTGGAATTCTCTGCCTCAGAAGGCAGTGGAGGCCAATTCTCTGAATGCATTCAAGAGAGAGGTAGATAGAGCTCTTAAGGATAGCGGAGTGATTCAGGGGGTATGGGGAGAAGGCAGGAACGGGGTACTGATTGAGAATGATCAGCCATGATCACATTGAATGGCGGTGTTGGCTAGAAGGGCCGAATGGCCTCCTCCTGCACCTATTGTCTATTGAAACGTATATTTACATCTCAAATTCATTCTTCCCTTTGCCCCCAGGAGATTATTTTCCCCAATCAACTTATTGGACCTTATGCACCTCTATAAAACCCCTCAGCCTCCTGCACTCCAACAAATGATGTCCTAAACTGCCCGACCTCTCCCTGTAGCTCAGGTCCTCAGGTCCTGGCAACATCCTAGTAAATCTGCTCTGCTGTCTTTCCAGTTTAGTGACATCCTTCGTATTGTAGGGGACCAAAGATGAGCAGAGTACTCCGAATGTGGCCTTACCACCATCTTGCACAACTGTGACATAATGTCCCAACCTCTACACTCTATACTCGAACGTCACCCATTCCCTCTCTCCAGAGATGCTGCCTGTCCCACTGAGTTGCTCCAGCAGTTTGTGTCTATCTTTACTCAATACCCTAACTGATTAATTTACCACCCTATCTTTCTGTGGCACCACTTTCAAAGAACTATGTACCTGTACTGCCAGATCCCTCTGCTCTCCATCACTCCAACAGAGTTGACGTCCCAAAATGCAATGCATTCCACTTATCTACACCGATCAGCCAAAACATTGTGACCACCTGCCTAATATGCTGTTGGTCCTCCGTGTGCAGCCCCATACGCAGCAGGGTGTGATGCACTGTGTATTGTGACACATTCCTCCCGTGACCACCATTAACATTTTCTGTGACTTGTGCCACAGTCGACCTTCTGTCGGTTCGGACCAGACGGGATAGCCTTCGTTGCCCTCGTGCATCGATGAGCCTTGGGCGCCCAACACCCTGTCTGTCGCCGGTTTGTGGTTTGTCCCTCCTCGGACCACTGTCGGTAGGTACTCACCACTGCTGACCGGGAGCACCCCACAAGCCTTGCCGTTTCAGAGATGCTCTGACCCAGTCGTCTGGCCATAACAATTTGGCCCTTGTCAAAGTCGCTCAGGTCTTTACTCCTGCCCATTTCTCCTGCATCCAACACATCAACTTCAAGAACTGACTGTTCACTTGCTGCCTAATATATCCCACCCCTTGACAGGTGCCATTGTAACAAGATGATCAATGTTATTCACTTCACCTGTCAGTGGTCATAATGTTTTGGCTGATCGGTGTATATTAAACTCCACTCATCATCCCACTGATCAGTTAATCAAGGTCCTACTACAGATATTTGTAGACATTATTGATAGTTTTCCTTTTATAAATGTGAAAATGTAATTGTAGTACTTGTTTAGTACATCCATCATTCTTGCTGCCAAGTTCAGATTCAGTTTATGCACACGTTTCTTCTTGTTTATCTCAGTTTCACATTGTGGTGAACTATCAGTTTGACAACACAAAACGTAACGTTTTAAGAATTCCCAAGAGACAAAATGTAGAGGAAGATAGAGTACCACTGTGCCAAAGTTAGCACTCTAGCATTAATGGATTGATTACTCCTGCAGTTTCTCACTTATCCTGGTGTATTTATTTTAAAATTCCCTGCAAGTTTCACCTCGCACCAGGATGGCCGAGTGGTTAAGGCGTTGGACTTAAGATCCAATGGACATGTGTCCGCGTGGGTTCGAACCCCACTCCTGGTATTAGATTTTGTGCGGCACAGTTGCATGGCAGTAAAGCTACTTACTAAGCCTTTCAGCTCCAGAGACCCGGGTTCGATCCTGACTACGGGCACTTGTCTTTACAGAGTTTGTACGTTCTCCCCGTGATCTGCGAGGGTTTTCTCCGAGGTCTTTGTTTTCCTCCCACACTCCAAAGACGTACAGGTTTGTAGGTTAATTGACTTGGTATCAATGTAAAATTGTCCCTGGTGTGTGTCGGGTAGTGTTAATGTGCGAGGATGGCTGGTCGGTGCAGATTCGGTGGGCCGAAAGGCTTGTTTCTGCTTTGTATTTCTCAATAAACGAAAGTTTCTTGTTTGTATCCAATAGACAATAGACAATAGGTGCAGGAGGAGGCCATTCGGCCCTTCGAGCCAGCACCGCCATTCAATGTGATCATGGCTGATCATTCTCAATCAGTACCCCGTTCCTGCCTTCTCCCCATACCCCCTGACTCCGCTATCCTTAAGAGCTCTATCTAGCTCTCTTTTGAATGCATTCAGAGAATTGGCCTCCACTGCCTTCTGAGGCAGAGAATTCCACAGATTCACAACTCTCTGACTGAAAAAGGTTTTCCTCATCTCAGTTCTAAATGGCCTACCCCTTATTCTTAAACTGTGGCCCCTTGTTCTGGACTCCCCCAACATTGGGAACATGCTTCCTGCCTCTAACGTGTCCAACCCCTTAATAATCTTATACGTTTCGATAAGATCTCCTCTCATCCTTCTAAATTCCAGTGTATACAAGCCTAGTCGCTCCAGTCTTTCAACATATGACAGTCCCGCCATTCCGGGAATTAACCTAGTAAACCTATGCTGCACGCCCTCAATAGCAAGAATATCCTTCCTCAAATTTGGAGACCAAAACTGCACACAGTACTCCAGGTGCGGTCTCACTAGGGCCCTGTACAACTGTAGAAGGACCTCTTTGCTCCTATATCCCTCCTTGCGGATCTTATTATATTTTTCCTGACTTTTTGTTGTTTCCCATATTTTGTAAAACTAGCTTGACAGCCATTTATCTTCACATGTATCTGTATTCCCTTAACCTTCATGTTTAACAAGTAGAACCTTTGTTCTTGTGTGACATCTAATGAAGGAAATGCCGCAGTCTGTCTTTCTGCAGCTTTATTTTACGTGTTTATTCTGGATACTGTCCTGGTATAATCCATCATCCTCTTGAAACCAAATATTCCACTTCCAAGGTAATCTGCAAGCTTGCATCAAGGCAGGTAGATGTGAAGTTAATAAATACTTCACAGCCCTGTTGTACGTCCACTCACAAAGGAAATGCAACCAATTGCAAGTCCAAATGTAACAGTCAATTTGCAGACAAGCAATCACAAATGGCATATAATCAAATATTGTGATCATGAAAGATAGATGTTGGCGGGTTTACCAGAGATGACTCGCCTACAATTCATCACTTGAGTGCCAGCAATTCTGCTCGAGTCTGGCTTACACATCTAAATCAAAAGCCAATACTTCCAATAATGGACCACTCACTGCCTCTGCACGGCGCTGGAATTTTAACCAAGATTTCATTGTTCAAAACACTAGAGAGGGGCAGGAATCCACAATCTTTTCATTTAGTGTGGTTTAGAGATACAGCGCGGAAACAGGCCCTTCGGCCCACCGAGTCCGCACCGACCAGCGATCCCCGCACATTGACACTATTCTACACACACTTGGGACATTTTTTACATTTATACCATGCCAATTAACCTAAACACTTGCACGTCTTTGGAGTGTGGGAGGAAACCGAAGATGTCGGAGAAAACCCACGCAGGTCACGGGGAGAACGTACAAACTCCGTGCAGACAGCGCCCGTGGTCGGGATTGATCCCTGGTCTCTGGCGCTGTGAGGCAGCAACTCTACCGCTGCGCCACCGTGCCACCCTAATCTTGTTACATGGAGGCTCTCGATGACCCAATGGTTGATGAAGAGAAATCCAGGAACAACACCACATGGAAGAATCTTCCGTTGGATAATTAATACTCAAGTTACTCACTCAGGTTACACAGACTCAAGTTACACACCAACTATTTCAACTATGAAAGAGTTTTTTGTTTAATTCCCACCTTTTAGGGTGTTGGCTTATTTGCAGGAAAGAAAGAGTATTTTAAAATACAAGCTTTGCTTAACACGGAATGCCAGGTCAATAAACAATAAACACAAAACTTGGTACACATGTTTGCAGCATTTTGGACAGTATCAAGTTTACTGACTGTGCAAAGAGAGAGATTAGCTAGGATGGTTTTTGTTTATGTGTATTATTATCTCGTAAACCGAGGTACAGTGAAAAGCTTTGTTTTGTATGCTATCAAAGAAGATAATAGTCATAGAGTTATAGAGTCATAGAGTGATACAGCGTGGAAACAGGCCCTTCGGCCCAACTTGCCCACACCGGCCAACAAGTCCCAGCTACACCAGTCCCACCTGCCTGTGTTTGACCCATATCCCTCCAAACTTGTCCTATTCATGTAAATGTCTAACTGTTTCTTAAACGTTGGGATAGTCCAACCTCAACTATTTCCCCTGGCAGCTTGTTCCATACACCCACCACCTTTGTGTGAAAAAGTCACCCATTCAATCTTTTCCCCTTCACCTTGAACCTATGTCCTCTGGTCCTCAAATCCCCTACTCTGGGCAAGAGATTCTGTGCATCTACCCGATCTATTCCTCTCATGATTTTATACAACTCTCTAAGATTACCCCTCATCCTCCTGCGCTCCAAGGAATAGAATCCAAGTATTTATGAATAATACTATCCATAAATACAATCAAGCCAAACTCACACACAATCGGTAGCGAGAAGGGAAAGATATGGAGGACAGAATCTACAGTGCATTCAGAAAGTATTCAGACCCCTTCACCTTTTCCACATTTTGTTACGTTACAGCCTTAATTTAAGTTGGATTAAATTCTTTTATTTTAATCATCAATCTACACACAATACCCCATAATAAAAAAGCGAAAACAGGTGTTTAGAAAATTTTGCAAAGTAATTAAAAAGAAATAACTGAAATATCACATTTACATATGTATTCAGACCCTTTGCTATGACTCAAAATAGAGCTTATGTTCATCCTTTTTCCATTGATTATTCTTGAGATGTTTCTATAACTTGATTGGAGTCCACCGGTGGTAAATTAAATTGATTGGACATGATTTTGAAAGGCATACACCTGTCTATATAAGGTCCTACAGTTAACAGTGCATGTCAGAGCAAAAACCAAGCCATGAAGATGAAGGAATTGTCTGTAGACCTCCGAGACAGGATTGTGTCGAGACACAGATCTGGGGAAGGGTATAAAACAATTTCTGCAGCATTGCAGGTCCCGAAGAGCACAGTGGCCTCCGTCATTCTTAAATGGAAGAACTTTGGAACCACCAGGACTCTTCATAGAGCTGGCCGCCCGGCCAAACTGAGCAATTGGGGGAGAAGGGCCTTGGTCAGGGAAGTGACCAAGAACCCGATGGTCACTCTGACAGAGCTCCAGAGTTCCTCTGTGAAGATGGAAGAATCTTCCAGAAGGACAATTATATCTGCAGCACTCCACCAATCAGGCCTTTATGGTAGAGTAGCCAGACAGAAGCCACTCCTCAGTAAAAGGCACATGCCTTGGAGTTTGCCAAAAGGCACCTAAAGGACTCAGACCATGAGAAACAAGATTCTCTGGTCTGATGAAACCAAGATTGAACTCTTTGGCCTCAATGCCAAACGGCACTGCTCATCACCTGGCCAATACCATACCTACGGTGAAGCATGGTGGTGGCAGCATTATGCTGTGGGGATGTTTTTCAGTGGCAGGAACTGGGAGACTAGTCAGGATCGAGGGAAAGATGAACGGAGCAAAGTACAGAGAGATCCTTGATGAATACCTGCTCCAGAGCGTTCTGGACCTCAGACTGGGGCGGAGGTTCACCTTCCAACAGGACAACGACCCTAAGCACACAGCCAAGACAACGCAGGAGTGACTTTGTGACAAGTCTGTGAATGTCCTTGAGTTGGCCAAGCCAGAGCCTGGACTTGAACCCGATCGAACATCTCTGGAGGGACCTGAAAATAGCTGTGCATCGATGCTCCCCATCCAACCTGACAGAGCTTGAGAGGATCTGCAGAGAAGAATGGGAGAAATGACCCAAATACAGGTGTGCCAAGCTTGTAGCGTCATACCCAAGAACACTTGAGGCTGTAATCGCTGCCAAAGGTGCCTCAACAAAGTACTGAGTAAAGGGTCTGAATACTTATGTAAATGATATATTTCAGTTTTTTTTTTAAATTACTTTGCAAAAATTTCAAAATGCCTGTTTTCACTTTTTTTTAATGTGGTATTGTGTATAGATTGTTGATAAAAAAAATGAATTTTATCAATTTTAAAATAAGGCTGTAACGTAACAAAATGTGGAAAAAGTGAAGGGGTCTGAATACTTTCTGAATGCACTGGACCTAAAACATTATGACCACTGGCAGGTGAAGTAAATAACATTGATTATCTTGTTACAATGGCACCTGTCAGCGGGTGGGATATATTAGGCAGCAAGTGAACAGTAAGTTCTTGAAGTTGATGTGTTGGATGCAGGAGAAATGGGCAGGAGTAAAGACCTGAGCGACTTTGACAAGGGCAAAATTGTTATGGCCAGACGACTGGGTCAGAGCATCTCTGAAACGGCAAGGCTTGTGGGGTGCTCCCGGTCAGCAGTGGTGAGTACCTACCGACAGTGGTCAAATCCTAAACAAATCCTAAACCGGCGCCCAAGGCTCTTCGATGCGCGAGGGCAACGAAGGCTATCCCGTTTGGTCCGAACCGACAGAAGGTCGACTGTGGCATAAGTCACAGAAAACGTTAATGGTTGGCATGGGAGGAATGTGTCACAATACACAGTGCATCACACCCTGCTGAATATGGGGCTGCACACGGAAGACAAACAGCATATTAGGCAGGTGGTCATAATGTTTTGGCTCATCAGGTCATAATGTTTTGGCCGATCGGTGGCATTTCTCAGCATTGCAGCAGAACTATTCTGAATGCATTCAAAGAGCTGGATAGAGCTCTTAAGGATAGCGGAGTCAGGGGGTATGGGGAGAAGGCAGGAACGGGGTACTGATTGAGAATGATCAGCCATGATCACACTGAATGGCGGTGCTGGCTCGAAGGGCCGAATGGCCTCCTCCTGCACCTATTGTCTATTGTCTATTGTCTAACAGTTCCAGAATAGTTAAATCAAGAGGCTACAAAGGCATGGATGAATGCTTTCCAGCAGGGAGCTGGAGGAATTTTCTACTCATCCATTCTGGATGTCAGACAAATAGTCTGAGTCTTTTTTTGCACGCGGGAGACTTGATCAGTGATAAATCTGTACATCGTCACTGAACTTTCCACTCTTCACCTAAACTGGCAAAGAGTCAAGCAGACTGTTTGGTGCGTGTGATCCTTGCACGGCTCCCATTTTCGAAATGAAACCTTACACGTGGAAAAACCTCAACTGCACTGGTTATAAATGATCCAGTGATAAATGATCTGCTGAAAATTTGATATTAAATCCATCACCTTGGAATGACTTTCTGTGAGGGTGGGGATTTATTTTCCCAAGCAAAGAGTCTGCCATGTCAGTAGGACATCCTTTTTAAGCGCCTTTCTTTTTGGTATGTGTTTTTTATTTGTTCCGATTTAAAAGACATCTGCCAAATGTCTGGTTTATTCCAAATATGCACAGGCATACACTCTGTGAAGGTCAGACACTGCACTGTCAAAGTAGTCAATTAAAGTTGAATTCTATTGTCAAGAACATTTGATAAAGGAGAAGAGGCCAGATATAGAAACATAGAAAATAGGTGCAGTAGTAGGCCATTCGGCCTTTCGAGCCAGCACCGCCATTCAATGTGATCATGGCTGATCATTCTCAATCAGTACCCCGTTCCTGCCTTCTCCCCATACCCCCTGACTCCGCTATCCTTAAGAGCTCTATCTAGCTCTCTCTTGAATGCATTCAGAGAATTGGTCTCCACTGCCTTCTGAGGCAGAGAATTCCACAGATTTACAACTCTCTGACTGAAAAATGTTTTTCCTCATCTCCGTTCTAAATGGCCTACCCCTTATTCTTAAACTGTAGCCCCTGGTTCTGGACTCCCCCAACATTGGGAACATGTTTCCTGCCTCTAACATGTCCAACCCCTTAATAATCTTATATGTTTCGATAAGATCCCCTCTCATCCTTCTAAATTCCAGTGTATACAAGCCTAGTCGCTCCAGTCTTTCAACATACGACAGTCCCGCCATTCCGGGAATTAACCTAGTAAACCTACGCTACACGCCCCCCAATAGCAACAATGTAAACATAGAAACATAGATAATAGGGTGCAGGAGGAGGCCATTCGGCCCTTTGAGCCAGCACTGCCATTCACTGTGATCATGGCTGATCATCCACAATCAGTACCCCGTTCCTGCTAACTCCCCATATCCCTTGATTCTGTTAGCCCTAAGAGCCATATCCAACTCTCTCTCTTGAAAACATCCAGTGAATTGGCCTCCACTGCCTCCTGTGGCAGAGAATTCCACAGATTCACAACTCTCTGAGTGAAAAGGTTTTCCCTTCATCTCAGTCCTAAATGGCCGACCCCTTATTCTTAAACTGTGACCCCTGGTTTTGGACTCCCCCAACATCGGGAACATTTTTCCTGAGTCTAGCCTGTCCAATCCCTTAAGAATTTTATATATTTCTATAAGATTCCTTCTCATCCAGCGAGTACAATGTGCCCTCCATAATGTTTGGGACAAAGACCCATCATTTATTTATTTGCCTCTGTACTCCACAATTTGAGATTTGTAATAGAAAAAAATCACACGTGGTTAAAGTGCACATTGTCAGATTTTAATAAAGGCCATTTTTATACATTTTGGTTTCACCATGTAGAAATCACAGCTGTGTTTATACATAGTCCCCCATTTCAGGGCACCATAATGTTTGGGACACAGCAATGTCATGTAAATGAAAGTAGTCATGTTTAGTATTTTGTTGCATATCCTTTGCATGCAATGACTGCTTGAAGTCTGCGATTCACAGACATCACCAGTTGCTGGGTGTCTTCTCTGGTGATGCTCTGCCAGGCCTGTATTGCAGCCATCTTTAGCTTATGCTTGTTTTGGGGGCTAGTCCCCTTCAGTTTTCTCTTCAGCATATAAAAGCCATGGTCAATTGGGTTCAGATCGGGTGATTGACTTGGCCACTCAAGAATTGACCATATTTTAGCTTTGAAAAACTCCTTTGTTGCTTTAGCAGTATGTTTGGGATCATTGTCTTGCTGTAGAATGAACCGCCGGCCAATGAGTTTTGAGGCAATTGTTTGAACTTGAGCAGATAGGATGTGTCTATACACTTCAGAATTCATTATGCTACCATCAGCAGTTGTATCATCAATGAAGATAAGTGAGCCAGTACCTTCAGCAGCCATACATGCCCAGGCCATAACACCCCCACCACTGTGTTTCACAGATGAGGTGGTATGCTTTGGATCTTGGGCAGTTCCTTCTCTCCTCCATACTTTGCTCTTGCCATCACTCTGATATAAGTTAATCTTCACCTCATCTATTCACAAGACCTTTTCCCAGAACTGTGGTTGCACTTTTAAGTACTTCTTGGCAAACTGTAACCCAGCCATCCTATTTTTTTTGGCTAACCAGTGGTTTGCAACTTGCAGTGTAGCCTCTGTATTTCTGTTCATGAAGTCTTCTGCGGACAGTGGTCATTGACAAATCCACACCCGACTCCTGAAGAGTGTTTCTGATCTGTCGGACAGGTGTTTAGGGGGTTTTCTTTATTTTGTCGAGAGAATTCTTCTGTCATCAGCTGTGGTGGTCTTCCTTGGCCTGCCAGTCCCTTTGCGATTAGTAAGCTCACCAGTGCTCTCTTTCTTCCTAATGATGTTCCAAACAGTTGATTTTGGTAAGCCTAAGGTTTGGCTGATGTCTCTAATAGTTTTATTCTTGTTTCTCAGTCTCATAATGGCTTATTTTTTGACTTTCATTGGCACAACATTGGTCCAAATGTTGATAAACAGCAATAAAAGTTTCCAAAGGTGATGGAAAGACTGGAGGAAAGACTAGGTGCTGAGAGCTCTCTTATAGGAGGCATTTAAACACACCTGAGCAATCACAAACCCCTTTGAATCCATGTGTCCCAAACAATATGGTGCCCTGAAATGGGGGGACTATGTATAAACACAGCTGTAATTTCTACATGGTGAAACCAAAATGTATAAAAATACCCTTTAATAAAATCTGACAACGTGCACTTTAACCACATGTGATTTTTTTCTATTGCAAATCTCAAATTGTGGAGTACAGAGGCAAATAAATAAATGATGGGTCTTTGTCCCAAACATTACGGAGGGCACTGTAGGCCAGTCGACACGTTCTTTATGAACAATTAAAAACATTTAACGTCAGTAATTTATGCGAAGCTTCATAAAACATGGGCTCATCAAATCCTAAGTAGCAGTATTTGTTTTCTTTGCATTTGCTCATTCACAAAGAGCCAACTGACAAAATAGTAAACAGATACAAATGTTTATGGAATGAATCTAGAGGACTAAATGTGGGCGGCACGGTGGCGCAGCGGTAGAGTTGCTGCCTTACAGCGAATGCAGCGCCGGAGACTCAGGTTCGATCCCGACTACGGGCGCCGTCTGTAACGAGTTTGTACGTTCTCCCCGTGACCTGCGTGGGTTTTCTCTGAGATCTTCGGTTTCCTCCCACACTCCAAAGGCGTACAGGTTTGTAGGTTAATTGACTGGGTGAATGTAAAAATTGTCCCTAGTGCGTGTGTGTAGGATAGTGTTAGTGTGCGGGGGTCGCTGGGCGGCGCGGTCTCGGTGGGCCGAAGGGCCTGTTTCTGCGCTGTATCTCTAAATCTAAAAAATCTAATGGAAGCTGGAGTCAGCCATTTGGCCCTTTGAGCCTGGTTTCCAATTCATCAAGTTTAAGGCCCGATCTTCTATCTTGACGTCATTTTCCACACAATTCCCTGGATTCCTTTTATATTAGAACTCAATCAATCTTGTTTTTCAATTGATTCAAGGACTGTGCCTTGGAAGCACTCCGAATTCCAAAGGTTCATCATTCACTGCGTCAGGAGATTTCTCCATCTCCACCTCCGTTGTAAATGCCTTTATTTAGTATTCTGAGTCTGGCGCCTTGCTCTAGAATGTTCTTTTTGAGTACCTGCACTGATGTACAGCACTTTGGTCAGCGTGGGTTGTGTTTAAATGTGCTGTACAAATAAAATTGACTTGACCTGACCAGAAACAACAAGGTGAAGTAATTCAGTGGAACAGGCTGCCTGTTATTTGCTTTTTACTCCAGCTCTTCAGATTTTTTAGAGATACATTTTAGATTTAAGTCAAGTCAAGTCAACTTTATTTGTCACATACACATACACGATGTGCAGTGAAATGAAAGTGGCAACGCCTGCGGATTGTGCATAAAAAAAGAATTACAGTTACAGCATATAAATAAAGTTAATAAGTTACTACAGTGCACACAAAAATTTAGTCTCTGGAGTTATAAAAGTTGACAGTCCTGATGGCCTGTGGGAAGAAACTCTGTCTCATCCTCTCTGTTTTCACAGCGTGACAGCGGAGGCGTTTGCCTGACCGTAGCAGCTGGAACAGTCGGTTACTGGGTGTCAGGGGTCCCTCATAATGTTGCTGGCTCTGGATCTACACCTCCTGATATATAGGTCCTGCAGGGGGGCGAGTGTAGTTCCCATGGTGTGTTCAGCTGAACGCACTACTCTCTGCAGGGCCATCCTGTCCTGGGCAGAGCTGTTCCCAAACCAGACTGTAATGTTGCCGGACAGGATGCTCTCTACAGCCCCAGAGTAGAAGCACTGAAGGATCCTCAGAGACACTCTGAATTTCCTCAGCTGTCTAGAGATACAACGCAGAAACAGGCCCACCGCGCCGCCCAGCGATCCCCGCACACTAACACTATCCTACACCCAATAGGGACAATTTTTACATTTGCACAGCCAATTAACCCACAAACCTGCACGTCTTTGGAGTGTGGGAGGAAACTGAAGATCTCGGAGAAAACCCACGCAGGTCACGGGGAGAACGTACAAACTCCGTACAGACGGTGCCCGTAGTCAGGATCGAACCTAAGTCTCCGGCACTGCATTCGCTGTAAGGCAGCAACTCTACCGCTGCGCCACTGTGTGTCTGTCTTCGGGTTAAACCAGCATCTGCAGTTGCTTAATATAAGAAAATAACTGCAGATGCTGGTACAAATCGAAGGTATTTATTCACAAAGTGCTGGAGTAACTCAGCAGGTCGGGCAGCATCTCGGGAGAGAAGGAATGGGTGACGTTTCGGGTCGAGACCCTTCTTCAGACTGATGTTGCTTCCTGCACACTCCGTGATGGAGACTGCTGATGCACGGGAAGCATTAGGTGACGGCAGAATGCAGACATGTTCAAGTCTCATTGACACCGTGATATACTGGAAGCACAAATCCTCAAGCACAATAAAATCTCAACAGGGGAGGTTCAACCGCAAAGTATTGACTTCAAAGGGAAAGCACTTTCTTGTTTACGAAACACCGGCACATGTAGAGGAGAGACACTGAGCTGCAAAGCCAACATGCTAGTCGAATCGGTACTAAGGAAGGCAAATTCAAGAGGACTAGAATACCAAAACAGGGATGTAATGCGGAGGCTCTATAAGGCGCTGGTCAGGCCACATATGGATTATTGTGAGCAGTTTTGGGCCCCACATCTGAGGAAGGATGTGCTGGCTCTGGAGGAGGTTTACAAGAATGATCCCAGGAATGAGTGGGTTAACCTATGATGAGCGTTTGTTGGCACTGGGCCTGTACTCACTGGAGTTTAGAAGGATGAGGGGGGACCTCATTGAAACTTACCAAACAGTGAAAGACTTGGATAGAGTGGATGTGGAGAGGATGTTTCCACTAGTGGGAGAGTCTAGGGCCAGAGGTCACAGCCTCAAAATATAACGATGTACCTTAATAAAGGGGATGAGGAGGAATTTCTTTAGTCAGAGGGTGGTGAATCTGTGGAATTCTGTGGAAGGCTGTGGAGGTCAAGTCAATGGATATTTTTAGATTTAGATTTTTTTAGATTTTTAGATTTAGATTTAGAGATACAGCGCGAAAACAGGCCCTTCGGCCCACCGGGTCCGCGCCGCCCAGCGATCCCCGCACATTAACACTATCCTACACCCACTAGGGACATTTTTTACATTTACCCAGCCAATTAACCTACATACCTGCACGTCTATGGAGTGTGGGAGGAAACCGCAGATCTCGGAGAAAACCCACGCAGGTCACGGGGAGAACGTACAAACTCCGTACAGACGGCGCCCGTAGTCAAGATCGAACCTGAGTCTCCGGCGCTGCATTCGCTGTAATGCAGCAACTCTACCGCTGCGCCACCGTTCTTCTAATGAGGGTAGTAATATAATATAGTAACATAATATAGTAATAGTAATGAGGGTAGTAATAGGACAGATGAATGTGTGGCTGAGGAGTTGGTGCAGAGGGCAGGAATTCAGATTTTTTTGGACCATTGCGATTTATTTTGGGACAGAGGTGTCCTGTACAAGAGGGATGGGTTGCACCTGAACTGTAGGAGAACCAATATTCTGGCGCACAATGCTATACGGGCGAATTTAAACTAGATAGACGGGGGAAGGGGGGTGGGGGGGACAATCTAATGCAGGGGTGAAAAAGGTAAGAGGCTGGAAGCCAGTATTGTTGGTGAAGGGAGAAAGTTCAGCGGACAGAATAGGCAGCCGCTCAGCAGGAAGTGGGGCAGGACCATTGGTTTGAATTGGACTTATTTTAATGCGAGAGGCCTGACGGAAAAGGCAGATTAACTTAGCTCATGGATAGGTGCGTGTGACTGGGGTAAAACATAGAACCATAGAAAATAGGTGCAGGAGGAGGCCATTCGGCCCTTCGAGCCAGCACCGCCATTCATTGTGATCGTGGCTGATCATCCACAATCAGTAACCCGTGCCTGCCTTCTCCCCACACCCCTTGATTCCGCTAGCCCCTAGAGCTCTATCTAATAGGGGCCTGTCCCACTTAGGCGATTTTTTAGGCGACTGCCGGCGACTGTCATAGTCATAGCAGGTCGCCGAAAAACCAACGACTGGACCCCCCCACCCCTACGACAATGTCTACGACAAGCTACAACAACCTACCACCTAGTCGACGTCAAGCTACGGCAAGCCACCGACAACCGGCGACCCAATCGTCGTGAGTAGGACGTCCACCTACGACCGCACCTACGACAACCTACGTACACACAGGCGACAACCTACGACAACCAAAGTCAACCTACGTCCACCCGCGACATGCTACGACAAGCTACGACCCTGTCGGCGACAACTGAAGACAATTCACGCCATTTTGGCCTCCGGTTTTGCGCCAGTACCTGTCGCAGGTAGACGTAGGTAGTCATCAATGGAACTCACCGAAGTCAACACCGGTGACAACCTGCGTCACCTGGCGACAACCTACGACAGCGCCTACGTCAGGAGACGTCAAGCTACGATCATTGACGATATTGCAGTCGCTGGCAGTCACCTAAACATCGCCGAACGTTTTTAAACATTTCAAAATCCAGCGGCGACCAGAAAGACGCCACGACTCTTTGGAGACGACTAGAAAGATGCCTAACTAGAGGATATATTAGTGATAATGTTGGACAGACTTAGAAAATTTTCTCTCTGGAATGCCAGAGGTTGATAGATAGAAATATATAAAATCATGAGACGCATAGTTATGGAAGACAGTCAGAACCTTTTTCCTGGGCTGAAAATATCAAAGATGACATAGAAACATAGAAACATAGAAAATAGGTGCGGGAGCCAGCACCGCCATTCATTGTGATCATGGCTGATCATCCACAATCAGTAACCCGTGCCTGCCTTCTCCCCATAATCCTTGATTCCACTAGCCCCTAGAGCTCTATCTAACTCTCTTTTCCTCAGGCAATACGTAGAGGGCCCCACATGGGCCCCACATGGGGCAGTGCTTGATCTACTGTTAGGAAATTGGGAATGGCAAGTGTATGAAGTGTTGGAGAGGGAGACTTTTGGGACCAGCAACCATTTTTCTATTAGCTTTAATATAGAAACATCGAACATAGATGCAGGAGGAGGCCATTTGGCCCTTCGAGCCAGCACCACCATTCATTGTGATCATGGCTGATCATCCACAATCAGTAACCCGTGCCTGCCTTCTCCCCATAATCCTTGATTCCACTAGCCCCTAGAGCTCTATCTAACTCTCTTTTAAATTCATCCAGTGAATTGGCCTCCATTGCCCTCCGTGGCAGAGAATTCCACAAATTTACAACTCTCTGGGTGAAAAAGTTCCATCGCACCTCAGTTTTAATTGGCCTCCCCTTTATTCTTAGACTGTGGCCCCTGGTTCTGGACTCCCCCAACATTGGGAACATTTTTCCTGCATCGAGCTTGTCCAGTCCTTTTATAAATTTTATACTTATACATTGTTATACTTTTATACGTTTCTATAACGTTGTAGCCATTGCAGAAACCTGGCTTGGAGAGGGACAGGACCGACAGCTTAATGTTGCAGAGTACAGGAGCTACAGGAGAGATAGAGACGAGGGTTAAAGAGGAAGGGAGGGGGGGGGGGGGGGGCGGGGTTTATTGATTAAGGAGAATGTCATGGTAGTCAAGTGGAATTAGAAGAGCAGAAATTCCACGAAACTGCAGGCAACTGCAAGACTAATAAGGTTGTCACGGTAGGGGATTTTAACTTTCCCAAAATAGACATGGACTGTCATGGTATCAAGGGCGGAGGTGGGGTGGAATTTGTCAAGCGTGTTCAGGAAATTTTCCTCAGGCAATACGTAGAGGGCCCCACATGGGGCAGTGCTTGGTCTACTGTTAGGAAATTGGGAATGGCAAGTGTATGAAGTGTTGGAGAGGGAGACTTTTGGGACCAGCAACCATTTTTCTATTAGCTTTAATATAGAAACATCGAACATAGATGCAGGAGGAGGCCATTTGGCCCTTCGAGCCTGTACGCACCGCCATTCATTGTGATCATGGCTGATCATCCACAATCAGTAGCCCGTGCCTGCCTTCTCCCCATATCCCTTGATTCCACTAGCCCCTAGAGCTCTATCTAACTCTCTTTTAAATCCATCCAGTGAATTGCCCTCCACTGCCCTCCGTGGCAAAGAATTCCGCAAATTCACAACTCTCTGGGTGAAAAAGTTTTTTCTCACCTCAGTTTTAAATGGGCTCCCCTTTATTCTTAGACTGTGTGGCCCCTGGTTCTGGACTCCCCCCAACATTGGGAACATTTTCCCTGCATCGAGCTTGTCCAGTCCTTTTATAAATTTTATACGTGAAGGAGAGCTTGAAGGAGAGGGGCGAGGGAGATGTGCAGAGGCTGGTGGATGGAGCGACAGGGAGTGGTGGTTTCCTAGAAGGTTCTGCTGGAGGTGGTGATGGAGGCAGTAATGAAAGTGCTGATTAAGAGGCTTTCAGATAAGCACATGGATCTGAATGGAATGGGGGATATGGATCATGCGCATCAGACTTCCTTGGTCGAAGGGCCTGTTCCTGTGCTATACTATTGGGCGGCACAGTGGCGCAGCAGTAGGATTACTGCCTTCCAGCGAATGCAGCGCCGGAGACCCGGGTTCCACCCCGACTACGGGCGCTGTCTGTACGGAGTTTGTACGTTCTCCCCGTGACCTGCGTGGGTTTTCTCCGAGATCTTCGATTTCCTCCCACGCTCCAAAGACGTGCGGGTTTGTAGGTTAATTGGCTTGGTAAATGAAAAATAAAAAAATGTCCCTGGTGGGTATAGGATAGTGTTAATGTGCGGGGATCGCTGGTCGACGCTGACCCGGTGGGCCGAAAGGACCTGTTTACACTCTTTATCTCTAAACTATTCCATGTTCTAATTCTATGTTCTAATACAAGGGTTCCCAACCTGGGGTAAATTTATCCCCAAGGGGGTAAATTTGTTGATTCTGGATTTGTACATATTGACTGACTGTGTTTGGTTCTGGTATTTAGTTCACAAAATGCTGGAGTAACTCAGCAGGTCAGGCAGCATCTCAGGAGAGAAGGAATGGGTGACGTTTCGGGTCGAGACCCTTCTTCAGACTGATGTCAGGGGGCGGGACAAAGGAAGGATATAGGTGGAGACAGGAAGATAGAGGGAGAACTGGGAAGGGGGAGGGGAAGAGAGGGACAGAGGAACTATCTAAAGTTGGAGAAGTCGATGTTCATACCACTGGGCTGCAAGCTGCCCAGGCGAAATATGAGATGCTGTTCCTCCAATTTCCGGCGGGCCTCACTATGGCACTGGAGGAGGCCCATGACAGAAAGGTCAGACTGGGAGTGGGAGGGGGTTCTGTTTGGTTCTGGAATGCTGGTAGCTGTTCATCATTAGTTGTTCATAAATAAGTGAAATAACATTGTTATGTGCAATTATTATTGTTATTTGAACTTAAAATAATAATGTTAAAAACAGTATTTTAAAATTTCCCCTTTGTCGGGTGCTTAATAATGGTAGAAGTGTAAACTCAAATTACTGAACAAAACAGGGTGGGGGGTAAATTTACTTTCGAAAAGTTGCAATGGGGTAAACGGGACAAAAAAAGTTGGGATCCCCTGTTCTAATAGAAACTGAAATGATTTGCATAATCAATGAGGAGGTAATTTATTTCTGAATCTTTAAAAAAAAAGACTATTCCAAAAAACTATAGACACATCAGTTCTAGGGAAATAGACACAAAATGCTGGAGTAACTCAGCAGGACAGGCAGCAGCTTTGGAGAGAAGGAATGGGTGACGTTTCGGGTCGAGGTTATTCCTTCCTACTCAGTTGTAGGAAAGTTGTTTACAAGAATAATTAAGGATAGAGTGTATGATCTGCTGGAAAAAAAAAGAAATATTTGTCATTAAATCTCAGACAGTACAATAGTCCAAAGTATCAAATTGAATAGAGTCATAGAGTGATACAGTGTGGAAACAGGCCCTTTGGCCCAACTAGCCCACATCAGCCAACAATGTCCCAACTACCCTAGTCCCATTTGCCTGCGCTTGGTCCATAACCATCCAAACCTGTCCTATCCATGTACCTGTCCAACTGTTTCCTAAACAATGGGGTAATCCCAGCTTCAACTACCTCCTCTGGCAGCTTGTTCCATACACCCACCACCCTCTGTGTGAAAAAGTTACCCCTCAGATTCCTATTAAATCTTTTCCCCTTCACTTTGGTGGCGCAGCGGTAAAGTTGCCGCCTTACAGCGAATGCAGCGCCAGAGATTCAGGTTCGATCTTGACTACGGGCGCCGTCTGTACGGAGTTTGTACGTTCTCCCCGTGACCTGCATGGGTTTTCTCCGAGACCTTCGGTTACCTCCCACACTCCAAAGACATACAGGTATGTAGGTTAATTGGCTGGGCAAATGTAAAAAATTGTCCCAAGTGGGTGTAGGATATGGTTAGTGTGTGGGGATCGCTGGGCGGCGCGGACCCGGTGGGCCGAAGAGCCTGTTTCTGCGCTGTATCTCTAAATCTAAAAAATAAATAAAAAATCTATGTCCTCTGGTCCTCGATTCCCCTACTCTGACTAAAAGACTCGGTGCATCTACCCGATCTATTCCTCTCATGATTTTGTCATGAATGGTCACGTTTATTTTAAATTGGACAAATTAGAGGCAGGAAACATGTTCCCAATGTTTGGGGAGTCCAGAACAAGGGGCCACAGTTTAAGAATAAGGGGTAGGCCATTTAAAACGGAGATGAGGAAGAACTTTTTCAGTTAGAGAGTGGTGAAGGTGTGGAATTCTCTGCCTCAGAAGGCAGTGGAGGCCAGTTCGTTGGATGCTTTCAAGAGAGAGCTGGATAGAGCTCTTAAGGATAGCGGAGTGAGGGGGTATGGGGAGAAGGCAGGAACGGGGTACTGATTGAGAGTGATCAGCCATGATCGCATTGAATGGCGGTGCTGGCTCGAAGAGCTGAATGGCCTCCTCCTGCACCTATTGTCTATTGTCTATTACTCCATAAAAGTAGATGCAAAATCTCATGTGAAATTATATCAACATAATTTACAAAAATACTACTTTGTATGGACAAATAACTGAAAGTTGAATCTCCACTGGATAGCTCCCAAAAAAAGTCATGGATTATAAAGTAGTAAATCCACATCCAGTGTTTTCATCGATGCACTGGTCCAACTTTATGCTTGTTGGTTGCAACATGCAGCCAACACTAACCACAGTGTTAACTTCTGCACGCTGCAACACATGTCCTGAATAGTGAACGGTTAGCACAAGTTAGCATCGAAGTGGCCTGCACCTCCTAAAACAGTGGTAGGGTAGCCAACTGCTGTAGGTAGGGTAGCCAACTTTCTCACTCCCAAACAAGGGACAAAAGGTGACGTCACCGCCCCGCGCCTCTCGTGACCTCACCCAGCCAGCGACCACGTGCTCCGCTCCACCAATGGCGGCCTCCCAGGCTGGGAGGCGGGTTGCTACGCAACCTCCGTTAGGCAGCGCCCGGGCCTCCAGGCCTACACTGTCCGGGCCTACAGCATCCCTAGGGCCTACAGTGTCCGGGCCTACAGTGTCCGGGCCTACGGTGTCTGGGCCTACAGTGTCCGGGCCTACACTGTCCGGGCCTACAGCAACCCCCAGGGCCTACAGTGCCCGGGCCTACAGTGTCCGGGTCTATAGTGTCCGGGCCTACAGTATCCGGGCCTACAGTATCCGGGCCTACAGTATCCGGGCCTACAGTGTCCGGGCCTACGGTGTCCGGGCCTACAGTGTCCGGGCCTACAGCACCCCCTGGGCCTAATACGGGACAAGGGCGGTCCCGTATGGGACAAAGCAATTTAGCCCAAAATGCGGGATGTCCCGGCTAATACAGGACAGTTGGCAACCCTAGCTGTAGGTGATGGGAGGCATAAAAGAAGTAATAATGGCTCTAAATTAAAAGCACAGCAGAGTGATTCCGTTCAGTTTCAGTTCAGCTCAGTTTAGTTTATTGCCACGTGTACAATGAAAAGCTTTTGATGCGTGCTATCCGGTCAGCGGAAAGACAAAGCATGATCACCATCGAGCCGTTTAGGCAATAACGTTTAGTGCAAGGTAAAGCCAGCAAAGTCTGATCAAAGATAGTCCGAGGGTCACCAATGAGGTAGATGGTAGTTCAGCACTGCTCTCTGGTTGTGGTAGGATGATTGATCCCAGGGATGATTGGATTAACGTATGATCAGCGTTTGACAGCACTGGATTTGTACTCGCTGGAGTTCAGAACGATGAGGGGGGGGGAGCTCATTGAAAGGCCCGGATAGAGTTAATCTGGAGAGGATGTCTCCGCTAATGGGGGAGTCTAGGACAAGAGGCCACAGCCTCAGAATAAAAGGATGTACCTTTAGAAAGGAAATGAAGAGCAATTTCTTTAGTTACAGGGTGGTGAATCTGTGGAATTCATTGTCAGAGATGACTTGGGAGGCCAAGTCATGGGGTATTTTTAAGGTGGAGATTGACAGATTCTTTTTTAGTACGGGTGTCAGGGGTTATGGGGAGAAGGCAGGAGAATGGGGTTGAGAGGGAAAGAAAGATGGTGGCGCTGTGGCACGGTAGCGCAGCGGTAGAGTTGCTGCTTTACAGCGAATGCAGCGCCGGAGACTCAGGTTCGATCCTGACTACGGGTGCTGCACTGTAAGGAGTTTGTACGTTCTCCCCGTGACCTGCGTGGGTTTTCTCCGAGAGCTTCGGTTTCCTCCCACACTCCAAAGACGTACAGGTATGTAGGTTAATTGGCTGGGTAAATGTAAAAATTGTCCCTAGTGGGTGTAGGATAGTGTTAATGTACGGGGATCGCTGGGTGGCACGGACTTGGTGGGCCGAAAAGGCCTGTTTCCGGCTGTATATATATGATATGATATGATATGAAAGATCAGCCATAAATGAATGGCGGGGTAGACTTGATGGGCCGAATGACCTAGTTCTGCTCTTGTGACCAATGAACTACTGGAGAGCAGGCTCCAACATTTTCTGTCACTGGTCTGGACATTCCTGCAAATGGTAGTGTGGAGCAAATCTTTAGTGCAACCCCTGTAATGGTTTAGTTAGTTGAGTTTAGTTTATTGTCACGTGTACCGAGGTACAGTGAAAAGCTTTTATGTTGTCAGCTATCCAGTCAATGCAAAGATTATACATGATTACAATCAAGTCATCCGCAATGTACCAATACCGAATAAAGGGAGTCATGTTTAGTGCAAGGTAAAGTCTGATTAAAGATAATCCAAGGATCTCCAATGAGGTAATTGGTGATAGGATGGTTCAGTTGCCTGATAACAGCTGGGGAAAAAATTGTAATTGAATCTGGATGTGTGCGTTTGCAAACTTCTTTTTAATTTTGTTTAGAGATACAGTGCGGAAACAGGCCCTTCGGCCCACCGAGTCCACATCGACCAGCGATCCCCGCACACTAACACTATCCTATGCACACGAGGGACAATTTACATTTTACAATTGGCATTTACACCAAGCCAATTAAGCTACAAACTAGTTCGTCTGTACCTGGGAGGAAACAGATCTCGGAGAAAACCCACGCAGGTCACGGGGAGAACGTACAAACTCCGTACAGACAGCACCCGTAGTCAGGATTGAACCCGGGTCTCCGGCGCTGCATTCGCTGTATGGCAGCAACTCTACCGCTGGGAATGTGCATGGACTGATTAAAGGCCAGGAAACCTGGACACAATGTGCCATAAGTGGATTCAATGTGCCATGCTGCCTCGCCAACAGTCTGTCTGTCCTTTCTACTGTTTTTGTTATTTTAAGTATGTGTTAAAGTGTGTTTCAGTGTTTATTGGTTTGTTTTATGTGGGGGGTGGAGGGGGGGAGTTGGGGGAATTTTTTTTTCAATCTCTGACCTCGATGGAGATGTGATTTGTCTCCGTGTCGTATCTCCGTCCCCACTGCGGCCTAACATCGAGGAGTTGGCGGCCTTTCCTGGAGACCGGCCCGGCACTTCATGCCGCGGGCACGGCGCGGACTTTAACATCGTGGAGCTGCGAACCTTTGCCAGGGATCGACTGTGGAGAGCTCCAACCGTGGGGCCTGTGGACTTTAACACCGTGAAGCCTGCGGTCCCTGGTGGGAAGAGGCCGACTCGGGAGCTCCACGCCACGGAGAGTTTCAACCGTCCCGACGCGGGGCGTTTCGATCATCCCGACGCGAGGGCCTCGGACAGTCGGCAGCGGAGACTGTGGACGGTTCAACAGCCCCGACCGCGGGTGAACAAAGAGGGAGATGTTTGAACTTTATTACCTTCCATCACAGTGAGGAATGTGGAATCCGCTGGGGTGGATGTTCATGTTACATTTTACTTTATGTGGCTGTGTGTCTTGTTGCTTTCTACTTAGTATGGCTGTATGGTGACTCAAATTTCACTGCAACTTAATTGGTACATGTGACAATAAATTGATCTTAAAATCTTGAAATCTTGAAAATCGTAAGTTGAATGGCTTCAAGGTGTGCCCAAGCCTGTATATGCCTGTATATGCAACTTCAGATTCTGTACCCTACCAACTGTATACCAAAAATACACCTCTCAATGACATCTACTGATCGGGAAAAATTAAGAATTGTACAACATTCAAGCAATCATCTCTCCTCATGAATTTAGCACAGATTCAAGATATAACAACTACAGCACGGAAACAGGCCGTTCGGCCCTACCAGTCCACGCCGACCACTCTCTCTGACCTAGTCTCATCTACCTGCACTCAGACCATAACCCTCTAATCCCCTCTTATCCATATACCTATCCAATTTACTCTTAAATAATAAAATCGAGCCTGCCTCCACCACTTCCACCGGAAGCCCATTCCATACAGCCACCACCCTCTGAGTAAAGAAGTTACCCCTCATGTTACCCCTAAACTTTTGTCCCTCAATTCTAAAGTTATGTCCCCTTGTTGGAATCTTCCCCACTCTCAAGGGGAAAAGCCTACCCACGTCAACTCTGTCCGTCCCTCTTAAAAATTTAAAAACTTCTATCAAGTCCCCCCTCAACCTTCTACGCTCCAAAGAATAAAGACCCAACCTGTTCAACCTCTCTCTGTAGCTTAAGTGCTGAAACCCAGGCAACATTCTAGTAAATCTCCTCTGTACCCTCTCCTAATGCCTGAGCAGTCATGGTATCTGCGTCACCCAAACCCATTGAATGACACTCACACATTTCATTCTCCCCTCTTTAACTAAGGAATCCACTACAGCAAACAACATTATTGCAGGAGGTTCCATTACCATCACTGCACCAGGTATTGCAGTGTGGCTAAAAAGCTAGCTCAGTTTCTCAGTTTAGTTTCGCAGTTTAGTTCATTGTCACGTGTGCTGAGGTACAGTGAAAAGCTTTTGTTGCGTGCAAGCAGGTAACATCCTTGTACATACCCATCCTCACATCCCAGGATGTTGCAGTTGTATAAGACCGCAGTTGGTGAGACCACATTTAGAATATTGTGTTCAGTTCTGGGCACCATGTTATAGGAAAGATATTGTCAAGCTTGAAAGGGTTCAGAAACGATTTACGAGGATGTTGCCAGGACTAGAGGGTGTGAGCTATAGGGAGAGGTTGAGTAGGCTGGGTCTCTATTCCATGGAGCGCAAGAGGATGAGGGGAGATCTTATAGAGGTGTACAAAATCATGAGAGGAATAGATCGGGTAGATGCACAGAGTCTCTTGCCCAGATTAGGGGAATCGAGGACCAGAGGACATAGGTTCAAGGTGAAGGGGAAAAGATTTAATAGGAATCCGAGGGGTAACTTTTTCACACAGAGGTAACTTTTTCACCCATCCTCTCCATGGGTGTATGGAACAAGCTGCCAGAGGAGGTAGTTGAGGCTGGGACTATCCCAACGTTTAAGAAACAGTTGGTCAGATACATGGATAGGACAGGTTTGGAGGGTTATGGACCAAAAGCAGGCAGATGGGACTAGGGTAGCTGGGACATTGTTGGCCGGTGTGGGCAAGTTGGGCCGAAGGGCCTGTTTCCACACTGTATCGCTCTATGACTCTATGACTTTACTCTCTTTTTTGCTTATACTAGGAGTACCATATCTTTGTACACCTCCACTCAGTCCGTCTTAACCTACCTGATCTCCCGGTGGCTCAGCGCTTCAACTCCCCCTCCCATTCCCAATCTGACCTTTCTGGCCTGGGCCTCCTCCATTGTCAGAGTGAGGCCCAGCGCAAATTGGAGGAACAGTACCTCATATTTCACTTGGGTAGTTTACACCCCAGCTGTATGAACTTTGACTTCTCTAACTTCAGATAGCCCTTGCATTCCCTCTCTATCCCCTCCCCTTCCCAGTCCTCCCACTAGTCTTCCTGTCTCTGACTACATCCTATCTTTGTCCCGCCCTCTTCCCTAACATCAATCTGAGGAAGGGTCTCGACCCAAAACGTCACCCATTCCTTCTCTCCCGAGATGCTGCCTGTCCCGCTGAGTTACTCCAGCATTTTGTGTCTACTTATCAGTAATAATCCACATAAATGGCACGTGTTTAACACACTGCAATCAATACGAAAGTATTGAAAACAGAATCTACAGATTTAGATTTAGAGATACAGTGGGGAAACAGGCCCTTCGGCCCACTGAGACCGTGCCGCCCGCACATTAACACTATCCTACACACAAATTTAAAAAAAACATTTACCCAGTCAATTAACCTACAAACCTGTACGTCTTTGGAGTGTGGGAGGAAACCGAAGATCTCGGAGAAAACCCACGCAGGTCACGGGGAGAACGTACAAACTCCGTATAGACGGCACCCGTAGTCAGGATCGAACCTGAGTCTCCGGCGCTGCATTCACTGTAAGGCAGCAACTCTACCACTGCGCCACCGTGCCGCCATGAAATACTAGTCCTCGTTGTGCTTTCTTAATGAAAGAGGAAGCACAACTGAACATTGAATTGCCACAAGTGGTCCATTTATGCATTCTGTCACTGCGGAACAAATGCTGTTTAATGCCCCAAAAAGTTGAGACGGGGCTATTTTTAGAATTTAGACCTTAGAAATACAGCATGGAAACAGTCCCCTTTGGCCCACTGGGTCCAAGCCAACGATTGATCACCCGTTCACTCTAGTTGTATGTTAACCCACTTTTTTCATCCGCTCCCTACACACCAGGGGCCATTTCACAGGAGGCCAATTAACCTACAATCCTGCACATCTTTCGGCAGTCGGAACACTCGGAAGAAACCCATGGAGTCACGGGGTTAACGTGTAAACTCCGCACACAGACAGCACCCGAAAGGCGTGCAGCGTAGGTTTACTAGGTTAATTCCCGGAATGGCGGGACTGTCGTATGTTGAAAGACTGGAGCTGCTAGGCTTGAAAACACTGGAATTTAGAAGGATGAGAGGGGATCTTATCGAAACGTATAAGATTATTAAGGGGTTGGACACGTTAGAGGCAGGAAACATGTTCCCAATGTTGGGGGAGTCCAGAACCGGGGGCCACAGTTTAAGAATAAGGGGTAGGCCATTTAGAACAGAGATGAGGAAAAACTTTTTCAGTCAGAGAGTTGTGAATCTGTGGAATTCTCTGCCTCAGAAGGCAGTGGAGGCCAATTCTCTGAATGCATTCAAGGGAGAGCTAGATAGAGCTCTTAAGGATAGCGGTGTCAGGGGGTATGGGGAGAAGGCAGGAACAGGGTACTGATTGAGAATGATCAGCCATGATCACAATGAATGGCGGTGCTGGCTCGAAGGGCCAAATGGCCTCCTCCTGCACCTATTGTCTATTGTCTATTGAGGCCAGGATCGAACCTGGGCCTCTGGTGCTGTGAGGCGGCAGTTCTGCCAGCTCCACCCTGAATAGAGCAAAAGTCAGGGAATTCAAAATAAAGCAAAATGCACTGTACAGAAAGGGCCAGAGCAGACTTTACCTGATGAGGAGACTCAGGTCCTTTGGAGTTCAGGGGGCACTCCTAAGGACCTTCTACAACACGGTGGTGGCATCGGCCATTTTCTATGGAGTGGTCTGCTGGAGCAGCAGCATCTCAGCGGCGGAGGGGAAGAGACTTGACAAGCTGGTCAGGAAGGCCAGCTCTGTCCTGGGTTGCCCCCTCGACTCAGTGCAGGCGGTGGGAGAGAGGAGGATGATGGCAAAGCTAACATCGCTGCTGGACAACGACTCCCACCCCATGCAGGACACTGTCACTGCACTGAGTAGCTCCTTCAGTGACAGACTCCTTCACCCCAAGTCCGTGAAGGAAAGATATCGGAGGTCCTTCCTTCCCGCTGCTGTGAGACTGCACAACCAGCACTGCTCCCAGCAGACCAGTCAACAGTAACAGTTAAAAACAAACACAGTAAATGATGACAATTATCCTTATCCTTATTTTTATTTATAATAAATGTCTCTTTTGCTATCCACTTTTCTGCTGTAATACTGCAAATTTCCCCGGTGTGGGCCAAATAAAGGACGGTGTAGGGCGGCACGGTGGCGCAGCGGTAGAGTTGCTGCCTTACAGCGAATGCAGCGCCGGAGACTCAGGTTTGATCCTGGCTACGGGCGCCGTCTGTACGGAGTTTGTACGTTCTCCCCGTGACCTGCGTGGGTTTTCTCCGAGATCTTCGGTTTCCTCCCACACTCCAAAGACGTGCAGGTTTGTAGGTTAATTGACTGGGTAAATGTAAAAATTGTCCCTAGTGGGTGTAGGATAGTGTTAATGTGCGGGGATCGCTGGGCGGCGCGGACCCGGTGGGCCGAAGGGCCTGTTTCCGCGCTGTATCTCTAAATCTAAAAAATCTAAAAAAATCTAATGGAAGCTGGAGGAATATATTATTATTATTATTAAAATAAGGAAGTCTAATATCCGGGTTTCTTACTATCATTTGTTGCAAATCATCGTGGTATATTTTGGGACCGCAACTTTATTTGGTTGCATTTTGTGGTCTAATGATTGTTCCGAAGCAGAGACCACAGTCTATCGTGGAATGGTCGGGGAACAGCAGGGGAACAGCATGACATACTGATGAATGGTAGTTAGGGAATTAATGGAACGTATTATGGAGAGATAACCTGGGACCTTAGATATTTTTTTGTGATAAATTTCCAAACAAAAAGTGGTCTTATTTTGCACTCTTTGCCTAGGCAACCATTTCAAACATTACATCACAGAATTGAGCCACAGATGAAATCATTATTACTGCATTCTATTATATTAAACATGGAATTTACAACGGTCCAACTGGCACTCGATACTGTCTCTCAAAACGTTATATTCACGCAAAGTCAGACAAATTGCAACCAGCCTCATAGTTCAAATATTCTGAGCTATCCATATGCCCATACCTCCCAGCTACAGTTGGCTGAAAGTTATACACTTTAAATAAATGCTTCATTAAAACCCTTTTGGGTTTCTGCAGTAAATCTGGAACAGTACGTTGCTTTATACTCTTGCACTGTCAAATGCTTATTATAGAATATAGCTGCAAGTCTGCTCAACTTGTTGTATTAATATGTGTAGGAAGGAACTACAGATGTTGACTTAAACCGAAGATAGACACAAAATGCTGGAGTAACTCAGCGGGACGGGCAGCATCTCTGGGGAGAGGGAATGGGTGACGTTTTGGGTCGAGAGCCTTCTATTAATAGTATATCAATATACTATCTGCCTCATTGGTGACCCTCGGATTATCTTTGATTGGACTTTGCTGGCTTTTCCTTGCACTAAATGTTATTCTTGATCACGTATCTATACATTGTAAATGGCTCGATTGTAATCATGGTGCATTGCATGGTGCAATAGGTGGAGAAGGCAGTGGAGGCCAATTCTCTGAATGCATTCAAGAGAGAGCTAGATAGAGCTCTTAAGGATAGCGGAGTCAGGGTGTATGGGGAGAAGGCAGGAACGGGGTACTGATTGAGAATGATCAGCCGTGATCACATTGAATGGCGGTGCTGGCTCGAAGGGCTGAATGGCCTCCTCCTGCACCTATTGTCTATGGTCTAATGTCTATAGAACACCGCCATCCTGCACAACAGACCCTCCTCCACTGTTGATCAGGTCCCTGCAGACCAGATACCTCAGAGGCCGTCATTGGGTGACCTTGACCACGCCCCCCCCCCCCCCCCCCCTAACCCTGGGTGAAGTATAACCAGCCACCGGCCAGACCAGTACTGGGACAACGTTTGACAAGCCCCGACCTGGGGCTGATTGCCCAGCGGCGTGGAGGAGCTGAGATTGGAGGACTCGACCGCTGGCTACGGGAGTCAAGATCGGCCCGTCAACGGAAGCTTAGAGGCCCCCGACCGCTGGAGGACAAAGAAGGGAAGAGACTGGACTTTTTGTTCCGCCTTCCATTGTCAGATGATTTAGCAATGTGGGTTATTGAATATATACACTTTGCAACTCATTGTGGTGCTAAAGCAACCAGTGATATGCTCCTAGCCACATGCTGGCATTGATGTCAGCAAAGGGCATTTCCCTGGCAATTTTAGTCGCGGCCACCCGGATGGGCATTGCACTTGATAATGGCCAGTTGTGTTGGGAGAGCTGGGGCTTGCAATAGGTTGATCACACAAAGCTGAAAATGGGCAATCTTATAAGGAACATCCAATGTCTGGTGCAGTGACTAGCACTGTTTTAGATTGCGGCACGCTTCTTCTTGTTGGGGTGAGAGAGTGAATTGCTGCAGTGCCTTGGCGGAGGCAAGGGTGACAGTAATTTCTTCCCGAGAAGATCTCCAGACACAACACTAGTGTCTGGAGATCTTCTCGGGAAGAACCCCATGGTGGAATAAATCTGATGTGCTAATCCAGTGTCACGTGTGATTATTCAGACTGAAGGTAAAGAATTTGATTTAACACCATCACAGTGAGGAATGTGGAGGAGTCACTGTGGTGGATGTCCACGTTAAAATGTACTTTGTGTGTCCTGTTGCTTTTTATTGGTGTGACTGTGTGGCAAATGAGATTCCTCGCATGTTGCAAAACATACGTGGCTAATAAAGTATGATTGTGATTGTGATTGGATGGAATCCCCACGGAGATCAACCAAGGACTCGGAACGCCCTCCATGACAACCTGACCATCACATGGGAAACTGAAATTATGCCGAGCCAATTTCGGGATGCTACCATCGTCTCCTTGTTCAAAAACATTGGCAACAAAGTGGCCTGTGGCAACTATCGAGGCATCTCCCTCCTGACCTGTGCTGGGAAGATATTGGCCAGAGTGATCCTCAACCGCCTGATCAGTGGTGTCTCAGTAGAAAGCCTGCCAGAGGCGCAATGTGGCTTCAGACCAGATCTAGTGTAGTTTCGTTTAGACAATAGACAATAGGTGCAGGAGGAGGCCATTCAGCCCTTCGAGCCAGCACCGCCATTCAATGTGATCATGGCTGATCATTCTCAATCAGTACCCCGTTCCTGCCTTCTCCCCATACCCCCGCTATCCGTAGGAGCTCTATCTAGCTCTCTCTTGAATGCATTCAGAGAATTGGCCTCCACTGCCTTCTGAGGCAGAGAATTCCACAGATTCACAACTCTCTGACTGAAAACGTTTTTCCTCATCTCAGTTCTAAATGGCCTACCCCTTATTCTTAAACTGTGGCCCCTTGTTCTGGACTCCCCCAACATTGGGAACATGTTTCCTGCCTCTAACGTGTCTAACCCCTTAATAATCTTATACGTTTCGATAAGATCCCCTCTCATCCTTCTAAATTCCAGTGTGTACAAGCCTAGTCGCTCCAGTCTTTCAACATATGACAGTCCCGCCATGCTGGGAATTAACCAGGTAAACCTACGCTGCACGCCCTCAATAGCAAGAATATCCTTCCTCAAATTTGGAGACCAAAACTGCACACAGTACTCCAGGTGCGGTCTCACTAGGGCCCTGGAGTACTGTGTGCAGTTTTGGTCTCCAAATTTGCAGTTTAGTTTTGAGCTACAGCATGGAAACAGGCCCTTCGGCCCACCGGGTCCGCTCCGACCAGCGATCCCCGCACATTAACACTATCCTACTCATGCTAGGGACAATTTGTACATTTACCAAGACAATTAACCTACAAACCTGTACATCTTTGGAGTGTGGGAGGAAACCGAAGATCTCGGAGAAAACCCACACAGGTCATGGGGAGAACGTACAAACTCCGTACAGACAGCACCCGTAGTGGGGATGGAACCCGGGTCTCCGGCGCTGCATTCGCTGTAAGGCGGCAACTCTACCGCTGCGCCACCGTGACCGCCAATGTGGTCGTAGCATTGTCCACATGGTCTTCACGGTAAGACAAGTTCCGGAGAAGTGCATCGAGCGGAAGATGGACCTCCACGCTGTCTTCATCCACCTGACCAAGGCCTGTGACACCGCCAATCACGGGTCTCTGTGGGCCAGACTCGCCAAGCTCGGTTGCCCTCGGAAACTCGCCCATCTCATCCACCATTTCCATGGTGGAACGACGGGACCAGCACTGGTAAACGGCGACCTCTCTGCACCCTTCAACATCTGGGCGGCACGGTGGCACAGCGGTAGAGTTGCCGCCTTACAGAAAATGCAGCGCCGGAGACCCGTGTTCCATCCCGACTACGGGCGCTGTCTGTACGGAGTTTGTACGTTCTCCCCGTGACCTGCGTGGGTTTTCTCCGAGATCTGGACTCCTCCAACATTGGGAACATTTTTCCTGCATCTAGCTTGTCCATTCCTTTTATAATCACCAGACATAGGCATCCACTCCGCTTCCTGCCATGGAACCAATTCTGTACGGAATTCAATAGTTTATTGTCACATGTGATAAGACACAGTGAAATTCCTTGCTTGCGTGCCCAGGTTATGCAATAGTCACCACATAAAGGGCGCTGACAAAGTTACAAAGTATCTCCTCGTTTTATTCTCCCCCTTCCCTTTCCCCCGCTCTGGGTCCACCATTGTTCTCCCACCTCCCTCTTCACGGAGGTCCCCACCACACCTGTTCCTCAGTTGTTCCTCCCCCTCCCCCCTTCTCAGTGGTTCCCCCACACCCTCATGGACCATTGACCGCGGGTTGACTCGCGAGGCTTCACGGTGAGGTTCCTTGAGGTTCCGTCGGCTGATAGGCTCCATTGCGGCCGAGGTTCCAACTCCACCACTGAGGCTCCACTACCACCGAGGCCCCACCACCACTTCAGTAAGCTTACTATCCCTGGATCTCATGCAATCTAACCTTCCATTGCAGCCTACTAGGCGGAACCTTGTCAGAGGCCTTGCTGAGGCCCATATAGACTACATCCATGGTCCTGCCCTGGTCAACTTTCATCTAAATGGTTACTTCATCTAAAACACTCAAAATCAATTCCGTGAGACATGACCCCCCCATGCGCAAAATCATGCTGACGATTCCTAATCAGCAACGGTCTTTCCAAATAGTGGATGCAGGTGAGGGGAGTTTAATTGGCAGATGGGTGGACAAAAGGCCAAGATGGGAACACGACAAACGGCTGTTCGATAAAGGGGTAAGAAATTTTAAAACAGTTTCTTTCCCTGGGCCATAAGAACTGTGAATGGAAATACTTGACTCGATGTGACTCTCACTTTTTTTGCACTTTTAAAAATATATATACAGCATCTTAGGTGCAAAACTCATTTATTATTTATTAGTTTTTATTGGTTTTTATTGATATTGGTACTTATTGTGTTGGTTCCGTTGTTTGTGCGATTGTTTATGGAAGATTTGCACTGTTTCAGATGTAGCACTTCTAATTTCATTGTACTGTTCATACAATGACAATAAAGGCATATTATTATTATTATTATTATTATTATTATTATTATTATTATTATTATTATTGTTATTATTATTATTATTATTATTATTATTATTATTATTATTATTATTATTATTATTATTATTATTATTATTATTATTATTATGTGAAGCCAGAGAGGGATGATGTGGGAGCTGCTTTATTCCCTCGTCATCCACCCTGGGTAGTTCAACGGAACTGGCAAAATCTGCAGCAGAGCGTCAACGTTCAAGAGAGAGCTGGATCGAGCTCTTAAGGATAGCGGAGTCAGGGGGTATGGGGAGAAGGCAGGAACGGGGTACTGATTGAGAATGATCAGCCATGATCACATTGAATGGCGGTGCTGGCTCGAAGGGCCAAATGGCCTCCTCCTGCACATATTGTCAACTACGATATTCTGAAGCACCAATTGCCACTCTTGACTGTTGTAGTTGACATACGAAAGAAGAAGAGGAAGGAATGTAGGCGGAAGGGTCCTGGGGAAGGGAAAAGTATTGTTGTGGGTTAGTTACCTGAAATTGGAGGATTCAATGTTCAGACCCTAGGGTTGTCCACTACTCAAGTGGAATATAAGGTGCCCTTCCTCCAGTTTACATGTGGCCTCATTCTGACAATGGCGGAGACCCAGGACAGAAAGGTCACTTTGTGAATGGGAAGGGGAGTCAAAATAGATAGCAACCAAGAGGACATAGGTTCAAGGTGAAGGGGAAAAGATTTAATAGGAATTTGACTGAAAAACATTTTCAGTCAGAGAGTTGTAAATCTGTGGAATTCTCTGCCTCAGAAGGCAGTGGAGGCCAGTTCTCTGAATGCTTTCAAGAGAGAGCTAGATAGAGCTTTTAAGGATAGCGGAGTCAGGGGGTATGGAGAGAGTGCAGGAACGGGGTACTGATTGAGAATGATCAGCCATGATCACATTGAATGGCGGTGCTGGCTCGAAGGGCCAAATGGCTTCCTCCTGCACCTATTGTCTATTGTCTATTGTCTATTGAGGGGTACCTTTTTCACACAGAGGGTGGTGGGTGTGTGGAACAAGCTGCCAGAGGAGGTCGTTGAGGCTGGGACTATCCCAACGTTTACGAAACGGTCAGACAGGTACATGGATCGGACAGGTTTAGGGGGATATGGACCAAGCGCAGGTCGGTGGGATTAGCGTGGCTGGGGCATGTTGGCTGGTGTGGGCAAGTTGGGCCAATGGGCCTGTTTCCACATTATATATCTCTATGACTCTGTGACTCTGTGACCAGGAGATCTAGCAGGTTTGGTGGTTCAAATGTAAGTGTTTGGCAAAACAATCGTCTCGTCTACGATAAGGCGACACGGTGGCGCAGCGGTAGAGTTGCTGCCTTACAGCGAATGCAGCGCCGGAGACCCGGGTTCCATCCCGACTATGGGCGCCGTCTGTACGGAGTTTGTACGTTCTCCCCGTGACCTGCGTGGGTTTTCTCCGAGATCTTCGGTTTCCTCCCACACTCCAAAGACGTACAGGTTTGTAGCTTAAATGGCTGGGCAAATGTAAAAATGTTAAAAAAATGTCCCTAGCGTGTGTAGGATAGTGTTAATGTGCGGGGATCGCTGGGCGGCGCGGACTCGGTGGGCTGAAGGGCCTGTTTCCGCGCTGTATCTCTAAATCGAAAAAAATCTAAATCACTGTAAAGGAGGCCACATCAGGAACATGGAATGCAGCAGATGAGGTTAGAGGACATCTTGTCCCACTTGGGAGAGCTGCTGGGGTCCCTGGACGGTGGTGAGGGAGGAGACGCAGGGACAGCTGTTACATCTCCTGCAGTTGCAGGGGGAAGTGCCCGGGGAATGGGTGGTGTCTGCGGAACGTGGAAAGGGGTGGGGATGGGATGAGGAAGGGGAACGGGAAGTGTTTGGATCACACATTTCCATCCAGGTGATGGAAATGTCAAGCATTTAAAAACTGAAATTACTGCCTGCAGTTTCGATTTCCGTGACAATTGATGTTATCAATTCTTGTTCGACTCTTAGTTGGACAGAGGTATTAGCAGAAGGACAGACTCCCCCGCTCCCCCTCCCCCCCCTCTCCCCCCCCCCTTTTAAATAAGGATGTATGCACTTGTATATAATATGTATCTGTTTAAAGTCCTTCTCCAAAATCTGTCAGTGCAAGGGTGAGGTGCCAAGTTGATGCACGTTGGCCTCAGTTCTGAAGGGCTCGGATCCAAGCCTGTTAATAGTTTCCCTCTGTATATTTGATTGCACTCGTGTTTCATGGCCGTGATGTTTGGGCCATCTGAAATGAGCTCCAGGTTGGTCAAGGGCCCAGTGATCTTGCACTGCTACGCAGCTGCCTGGCCCAGAAAAGGCCCGCAGCCTCACGTGGCAGTGGGAAGTCACAGCTTAGTGTCGGGAGTGCTTCTCTGGGTTGGGAGGGGAGGGCGTATCTGGGTCACATTCTGCAGCGGTCGACAGAACTGCCGGCGTGTCTGTGTTTTCTGGCACAGAACATTGCAACCTCCTCGTGTGTGTCTGTTCCCAGAGGTATGTGCACTGAGAGGAATTTAAGTTTGCTGGCATTCGAAGGGGCCACGTCTCTAATGGGGGCTGTGCAAATGTGCACACGTGTGTACAGTCGCCTGACTGTTACAGGAGCTTCAAGCAGCCAAATTTACACTTGATGTTTTACCTATTTCCCTCCCCTCCCGCCATATTCCCACCTCCTTCCTCACATGTCCAATTTTACATTTCACCCGCTCTGAGCATGAGCTCAGTTCAGCTCAGTTCAGTTTATTGTCACGTGTACCGAGCGAGGTACAGTGGAAAGCTTTTGGTGCGCGCTACCCAGTCAGCAAAAAGACAATACATGATTACAATCGAGCCATTTACAGCGTATGGGTACGTGATTCGTGACAACGTTTAGTGCAAGGTAAAGCCAGCAAAGACCGATCAAGGATAGTCCGAGGGTCACCAATGAGGTAGATAGTAGTTCAGCACTGCTCTCTGGTTGTGGTAGGATGGTTCAGTTGCCTGATAACAGCTGGGAAGAAAGTGTCCCTGAATCTGGAGGTGTGCGTTTTCACACTTGCTCTTTGGGAGAGTGGCCAGGGTGCGACTCGTCCTTGATTGTGCTGCTGGCCTTGCCGAGGCAGCGTGAGGTGTAAATGGAGTCAATGGAAGGGAGTATAAGAAAATAACTGCAGATGCTGGTACAAATCGAAGGTATTTATTCACAAAATGCTGGAGTAACTCAGTAGGTCAGGCAGCATCTCAGGAGAGAAGGAATGGGTGGCGTTTCGGGTCAAGACCCTTCTTCAGACTGATGTCAGGGGGGAGGGACAAAGGAAGGATATAAGTGGAGACAGGAAGATAGAGGGAGATCTGGGAAGGGGGAGGGGAAGAGAGGGGCAGAGGAACTATCTAAAGTTGGAGAAGTCAATGTTCGTACCGCTGGGCTGCAAGCTGCCCAAGCGAACTATGAGGTGCTGTTCTTCCAATTTCCGGCGTGCCTCACTATGGCACTGGAGGAGGCCCATGACAGAAAGGTCAGACTGGGAGTGGGAGGGGGAGTTTAAGTGCTTGGCCACCGGAAGACCAGTTTGGCCAACGCAGGTGTTGAGCGAAGCGATCGCCGAGCCTGCGCTTGGTTTCGAGCCTGAGGTTGGTTTGTGAGATGGTCTGGGCTGCGTCCGCAATTCGTTGCAATTTCTTGTGGTCTTGGATGGAGCTGTTCCCAAACCAAGCCGTGAGGCATCCCGTTAAAATGCTTTCCATGGTGCATCTATAGAAGTTGGTGAGAGGTGTAGGGGACATTTTGAACTTCCAAAGCCTTCTAAGGAAGTAGAGGTGTTGGTGTGCTTTCTTGGTCGTGGCTTCAATATGGGTGGTCCAGGAGAAGTTGTTGGTGATATTGTCTCCAAGGAATTAAAAGTTTTCAATCGTCAATGCGTTCAACGGGCGTGCGTACCGCTTCACGTCCTGAAGCCCGTCACCATCTCCATTGTCTTGCTCACACTGAGACAAAGGTTGTTGTCTCGACACCGGGACACGAGCTTGTCAATCTCCTCCCTGTGCTCCGTCTCATCGTTATTTGATATCCGGCCCACAATGGTGGTGTCGTTTGTGAATTTGAACACGGATCAGACTTGTACAAGGCTGATCAGTCACGTGTACAAGGAGTGGTGAAGGGGGCTGAGAACGCAGCCTTGCAGAGCACCAGTGTTGAGGATTATCGTGGAGGGTGATGTGTCCCCTATCCTCACTGATTGGGGTCTGTTGGTCAGGAAGTCGACGATCCAGTGGCAGAGATGAGTGCTGACCCCAGGCCCCGCGGGTTTGGAGATGAGCTTGGATGGTTTAATGGTGTTAAAGGCAGAGCTGTAGTAGACAATAGACAATAGACAATAGGTGCAGGAGGAGGCCATTCGGCCCTTCGAGCCAGCACCGCCATTCAATGTGATCATGGCTGATCATTCTCAATCAGTACCCCGTTCCTGCCTTCTCCCCATATCCCCTGACTCCGCTATCCTTAAGAGCTCTATCTAGCTCTCTCTTGAATGCATTCAGAGAATTGGCCTCCACTGCCTTCTGAGGCAGAGAATTCCACAACTCTCTGACTGAAAAAGTTTTTCCTCATCTCAGTTCTAAATGGCCTACCCCTTTATTCTTAAACTGTGGCCCCTGGTTCTGGACTCCCCCAACATTGGGAACATGTTTCCTGCCTCTAACGTGTCCAACCCCTTAATAATCTTATACGTTTCGATAAGATCTCCTCTCATCCTTCTAAATTCCAGTCTATGAATAGGAGTCTGACGTAGGTGTCTCTCTTATCCAGGTGTTCTGGGGATGAGGGTAGGGCCAGGGTGATGGTATCGTCCGTGAACCTGCTGTGGTATTGGGTGAACTGCAGTGGGTCAAGGCCACTGGATAGACTGGATTTAATGAGTTCCATAACTAGACTCTCAAAACACTTCATGATGATGGATGTCACTGGACGGTATTCGTTTAGGCAGGCGGTCTTGCTTGTCTTCGGCACTGGGGTGATGGTGGTCTTCTTGAAGCGGGTGGGTACCTCAGAAGGGAGTAGGGAGAGAGTAAAGATGTCCGTGATTGCTCCCGCTAGCTGGTCCGTGCAGCTACTCCGGGCGCGGCCAGGTACTCCGCCTGGGCCCGTTGCTCTCCGTGTGTTCACCCTCAGGGAGGCTGATGTAACCTCTGCTCCAGTCACCCTGGGGAGAGGCACACTGGAGTCTGAAGGGCCGGGAGTCTGAAGGGCCTGTTAGCCTTCTGCTTGTAGATAGCGTAGAAAGCATTCAGTTGATCAGGTAGGACCGCACTATCACCAGTGATGTTGCCTGACCTCGCTTTGCAGCCAGTGATCTTGTTCAGACCGGGCCACATTCTCCGCGTGTCCGAGTGATTACACTGGCACTCACGTTTGTCCCGGTATTGTCTCTGGGCATCCTTGATGGCTTTGCGGAGATCATAGCGGCACGGTGACGCGGCGGTAGAGTTGCTGCCTTACAGCGATCGCAGCGCCGGAGACTCAGGTTCGATCCCCACTATGGGCGCCGTCTGTACAGAGTTTGTACGTTCTCCCCGTGACCTGCGTGGGTTTTCTCCGAGATCTTCGGTTTCCTCCCACACTCCAAAGACGTGCAGGTTTGTAGGTTAATTGGCTGGGCAAATGCAAAAATTCTCCCTAGTGTGTGTAGGATAGTGTTAATGTGCGGGGATCGCTGGGCGGCGCGGACCCGGTGGGCCGAAGGGCCTGTTTCTGCGCTGTATCTCTAAATCTAAAAAAAAAATCATAGCGGGACTTCTTTACTACTTGAGGTCGTTAGACTTGTCTGCAGCAGAACTGGCCTTAACCTGGAATGTACCAGTTTTTTAGTTTAGTTTAGTTTAGAGATACAGCACGGAAACAGGCCCTTCGGCCCACCGAGTCCGCACCGCCCAGCGATCCCCGCACATTAACACCATCCTACACCCACTAGGGACAATATATACACCAAGCCGATTAACCTACAAATCTGCACGCCTCTGGAGTGTGGGAGGAAACTGACGATCTCGGAGAAAACCCACGCAGGTCACGGGGAGAACGTACAAACTCCGTACAGACGGCGCCTGTAATTGGGGGCGGAGGGTATAATTAACAACGCAAGACAGGATTGTTTTTGGGTTTAGTTTAGTTTAGAGACACAGGATGGAAACTGGCAACTTCAGACCATCAAGTTCACGTTGACCTATTTCTCCGCTACGTACTGAGGACAATTTACAGAATCCAATTAAGCTACAAACCTGCACCCGGACAAAACCCACGCAGGTCACGGGGAGAACGTACGAACTCCGCACAGACAGCACTCGTAGTCAGGATGGAACCCGGGTCTCTGGGGCTTTAAGACAGCAACTCTACCGCTGCGCTACCGTGCCGCTTGGAAGAGTGGGTACAGAAACATAGAAACATAGAAAATAGGTGCAGGAGGAGGCCATTTGGCCCTTCGAGCCAGCACCACCATTCATTGTGATCATGGCTGATCATCCACAATCAGTAACCCGTGCCTGCCTTCTCCCCATATCCCTTGATTCCACTAGCCCCTAGAGCTCCATCTAACTCTCTTTTAAATTCATCCAGTGAATCGGCCTCCACTGCCCTCTGTGGCAGAGAATTCCACAAATTCACAACTCTCTGGGTGAAAAAGTTTTTCTCACCTCAGTTTTGAATGGCCTCCCCTTTATTCTTAGACTGTGGCCCCTGGTTCTGGACTTCCCCCAAACATTGGGAACATTTTTCCTGCATCTAGCTTGTCCAGTCCTTTTATAATTTTATTATATGTCTCTATAAGATCCCCTCTCATCCTTCTAAACTCCAGTGAATACAAGCCCAGTCTTTCCAACCTTTCCTGATGGAAACACTTAAGGAAAGAATAACTGTGTGGAGGAAATCGATGGGGATACGTACTAGTTTTGTGTATGGGTCAGGGAGTTCTTGGCACTGGCATTGGGAGCCTTAAATAGGAAGAGGACCATGCCCAGTGTTATCATTCTTCACATTGATGAGCACAGAAAATCATGTTAAAATTGAATTCAATCGGCCGACAATATCTGCTTCATGTCAGAATAAGCTTCAAAGTTAATCAGTGAAACATGCGGTCCAGAAGAGGCCAAAACCAGTGTTTTAAGTGTTTGAGGCCAGGCGGAATCAAAACAGCGTAGAATTCAGCAAGTTCTATCTTAAATATTTATGAAAACTTGCAGCCAAGGGAAAGTGGAGTTTTTAAAAAAAATGCACTGAAAAACTTTAAGGGATACCATCGAATGAATTTGGACTTCTGCATCACTAGTCAAGAACCAGGGGCCACACAGTCTAAGAGTAAAGGGGAAGACATTTAAAACTGAAGTGAGAAGAAACTTTTTCACCCAGAGTTGTGAATTTGTGGAATTCTCTGCCACAGAGGGCAGTGGAGGCCAATTCACTGGATGAATTTAAGAGAGAGTTAGATAGAGCTCTAGGGGCTAGCGGAATCAAGGGGTATGGGGAGAAGGCAGGCACGGGTTACTGATTGTGGATGATCAGCCATGATCACAATGAATGGCGGTGCTGGCTCGAAGGGCCAAAAGGCCTCCTCCTGCACCTATTTTCTAGGTTTCTATGTTACCTTATTTATTGGGATTATCCAGGTTGTTTCCTCTTTCATTGCCAACTAAATCCAACGCTTTGGTAATTGTTGGAAAAAAAACCTGCATATGCTGGGGAACTGTAAAATTGTCTCTTCTGAACGGAAACCCGACCTTTGTTTTCTGGGTGGTGTCTCCGTTCCCGCTGCGGCCTACCATCGGCCAAACACCTGGAGCTGGCGGCCTCCAGCTGGGACCACCTGGGCTCGGGTTCGCAGAGCCCGCGGACCGGACTTACCATCTGCGGAGCTGGCTGCCTTCGGAGGCTGTGGTGGCGCTGCGGGAGCTGCTGCAACACGCATTCGGAGGCTACTTCAGCCGCGGGCCGCGTGGACGTCGGAAGCCCGCAGGCCCCTGGGTGGGGGCCGACATCAGGACCTCCGGCAGCTGCAGCGTCTTCACCCGCCCCGGATTGCGGGGCTTGGGTCGGCCCGTTGCGTACCTTTCACCGTCCGGCGTGGCCTGGAATAGGCTGCGGGATTTTCCACCGCCCGACGGGGGCTTCAATGTCGGGAGCCCCGACCACCCCGACGTGGCAACTTCAACAGCCTGACCGCGGGAGAAGACGGCAGGGGAAGAGAAAATACATTCTGGCCTTCCATCACAGTGAGGAGGTGACTGGAGGAGACTCACTGTGATGGATGTTTCTTTTTGTTTGGTGTTGGTTTATGATTGTGTGTGTTATTGCTTATTTTTATTGGTCTTATTGTTGGACTGTGGGTAATCTTTAATTTCGCTGCACATTTATGTGTATGTGACAAATAATTTGACTATTGACTATTGAAATCTTCTTCCGACACTTTCGATTTTAATGGCAGGTTTCCTGTAGCAGGGTAACCAAAACTGATCCCAATTCACCAAGTGCGGTATCACCAAAGAATTGTTATATGATTCCCAACATAAACTCAGTTCCTTCACTTTAGTTTTAGTTTTGATTTCGAGATATAGCGCAGAAACAGGCCCTTCAGCCTGCTGAGTCCACACCAACCAGCATCCCCGCACATTAACACCATCCTACACACACTGTGGACAACTTACGTTTATACCAAGCCAATTAACCTACAAACCTGTACATTTTTGGAGTGTGGGAGGAAACAGAAGATCTCGGAGAAAACCCACGCAGGTCACGGGGAGAACGTACAAACTCCATACAGACAGTACCCGTAGTGGGGATGGAACCCGGGTCTCCGGCGCTGCATTCGCTGTAAGGCAGCAACTCTACCGCTGCGCCACCGTGACCGTCCCCCTGTTCTATCCTTATCTCACTTTTTTTAAATCTTTGGCCTTTGTCCAACCATCTGCTAATCAAAACCCTCCCTCACCTGTATCCACCTATCACTTGCCATACTTCATCCCGCCCCCACCTCTCTTCCAACTTTCTTCCTCCCAAAGTTCCGACCCGAAACATCGCCTCCCCATGTTCTCCAAAGATGCTGCCTGACTCACTGACTTTCACCAGCACTGTGTCTCCATATAACATTCTTAAATTAGAAAATAGGTGCAGGAGGAGGCCATTTGGCCCTTCGAGCCAGCACCGCCATTCATTGTGATCATGGCTGATCATCCACAATCAGTAACCTGTGCCTGCCTTCTCCCCATACCCCTTGATTCCACTAGCCCCTAGAGCTTTATCTAACTCTCTTTTAAATTCAACCAGTGAATTGGCCTCCACTGCCTTCTGCGGCAGAGAATTCCACAAATTCACAACTCTGAGTTTTTTCTCACCTCAGTTTTGAATGGCCTCCCCTTTATTCTTAGACTCTGGCCCCTGGTTCTGGACTCCCCCAAACATTGGGAACATTTTTCCTGTATCTAACTTGTCCAGTCTTTTCATAATTTTATACGTCTCTATTAGATCCCCTCTCATCCTTCTAAATTCCAGTGAATACAAGCCCAGTCTTTCCAATCTTTCCTCATATGACAGTCCCGCCATCCCGGGGATTAACCTCATGAACCTATGCTGCACTGCCTCAATAGCAATAGCAACCCTCAATAGCATTCCTTGTCCCACGTGATCAAGATCCTGCTCTGATTCTTGATAACCATCTTCACTGTCTACAATACCAGCTAGTATGTTGTCATCTTTAAACTTACTATTCATACCTTGTGCATTTGCATCCATACCATTGATTTCTCTTACCCCTCAGAAACTTCTCCAGATGTTTAGTTTAGTTTAGAGATACAGCGCGGAAACAGGCCCTTCGGCCCACCGAGTCCGCGCCGACCAGTGATCCCCGCACATTAATTCTACCCTACACACACTAGGGACACTTTCCATTTATGCCAAGCCAATTAAACTACAAACCTGTACGTCTTTGGAGTGTGGGAGGAAACCGAAGATCTCGGGGGGGGGGGGGGAAACCCACTCAGGTCACGGGGAGAACGTACAAACTCTGCACAGGCAGCGCCCGTAGTCGGGATCAAACCCGAGTCTCTGGCGCTGTAAGGCAGAAACTCTACCACCGCCCGATCCTACCACAGATGTTAAGCTTGCTGGTACACAGATCCCAGGTATTTCTTTGCAGTCTTCCTTAAATGGACATTATAGGCAGAATATTAGCCACCCTCCAGTCTTCCAGCACCTTGCCTATTGTCTAGCGATGGTTCGCTGGTTCGTATATCTCAGCCAGGACTCTTGCAATTTCTTCTTTAGCTTCCCACTATGTCCTTGGACGGGGAGAACGTACAAACTCCGTACAGACGGTGCCCGTAGTCGGGATGGAACCCGGGTCTCCGGCGCTGCATTCGCTGTAAGGCAGCAACTCTATCGCTAACTCTACCGCCTTATTTTACTTTGGACATTTCCCTATCTGTTCTATTTTTCATAAGTTATAAGTTATCGGAACAGAATTAGGCCATTTGGCCCATCAAGTCTATGCCGATCACTCATGGCTGATCTATCTTTCCCTCTCCACCCCATTCTCCTTCCTTCTCCCCATTACCCCCTGACACCGGTACTAATGAAGAACCTATCAATCTCAACCTTAAAAATATCCATTCCCAGATTCACCAACCTCTGACTAACAAAATTCCTCCTCATCACCTTTCTAAGGATACGTCATTTTATTCTGAGGCCTCTGGTCCTAGACTCTCCCACTCGTGGAAACATCCACTTCACATCAACTCTATCCAGGCTTTTCACTCCTTGGTCAATTTCAATGAGGTCCCCCCTCATCATTCTAAACTGCAGCGAGTACAGGCAGTGAAGAAAGCCAATGGAATGTTGGCCTTCATAACAAGAGGAGTTGAGTATAGGAGCAAAGAGGTCCTTCTGCAGTTGTACAGGGCCCTAGGGAGACCGCACCTGGAGTACCGTGGGCAGTTTTGGTCTCCAAATTTGAGGAAGGATATTCTTGTTATTGAGGGCGTGCAGCGTAGGTTTACTAGGTTAATTCCCGGAATGGCGGGACTGTCATATGTTGAAAGACTGGAGCGACTAGGCTTGTATACACTGGAATTTAGAAGGATGAGAGGAGATCTTATCGAAACGTATAAGATTATTAAGGGGTTGGACACGTTAGAGGCAGGAAACATGTTCCCAATGTTGGGGGAGTCCAGAACAAGGGGCCACAGTTTAAGAATAAGGGGTAGGCCATTTAGAACTGAGATGAGGAAAATCTTTTTCAGTCAGAGAGTTGTGAATCTGTGGAATTCTCTGCCTCAGAAGGCAGTGGAGGCCAATTCTCTGAATGCATTCAAGAGAGAGCTAGATAGAGCTCTTAAGGATAGCGGAGACAGGGGGTATGGGGAGAAGGCAGGAACGGGGTACTGATTGAGAATGATCAGCCATGATCACATTGAATGGCGGTGCTGGCTCGAAGGGCCAAATGGCCTCCTCCTGTCTATTGTCAATACCGTCAAACACCCAATCATCCCTGGGATCATTCTCGTAAACCTTCTCTGGAGTCTCTCCAAAGCCAGCACATCCTTCCTCAGATCCAGGGCCCAAAACTGCTCACAATACTCCAAATGTGGTCTGACCTTTACCTCGGCATTACATCTCTGCTTTTATATTCTAGTCCTCTCGAAATAAATACATTTGCCTTCCTTAACATTCGACTTGCAAATGAACTCTTTTGGAATCCTGCAGCAACAAGGTCCCTTTGCACCTCCGATTTCTGAATTATCTCCCATGTAGAAAATAGTATACGCCTTTATTCCTACCACCAAGACTTCACACTTTGCTACGCAATTTTTCCTCCAAATGTTTCGGTTCGGTTTGGTGACTTTTTAAAAATTTCTATAATGAAACAATAGTTTATTTTAAAAACAGGGTTTACACGTGAGTAAACAATCCCAGAAGGCAATAATTCTAAAATGGCTATCAGATATCAGACTGTTTAAATTTCAACTAAATTGCAATGGATATAATCTTCATTTAAAGGAATTTTCCAGTGGGATATTCATGGATGCAAGGCACAAAAAAAAATAATCATATGGTTATAATTAAATCAAGAATTAGTAAGCCTGCACGATACTAAACTTTCAACAGGAGAAGGTTTCCAATTAATTTTTTTAATCCAAAAGTGAAACTAGCTGATTGTGATGTTAATGTCCAATTTCAACTGGAGGTAATTTGTTTCAGATTAACGTTTTTATTGACATCAATGTAAGGAAATTACAGCATAACTAAATCTACACACATATGGAAACAATATAGGTTCATGACAGTCTATTTGATTCACCAGGGTAAACTACCAAGGGCTTGTACAGATTAAATTTGAGCCAAATGCATTTAATCTAATTATATCAAATAGCAAGAGCATGAGGCTATTTTCCAATGTCACCTGGTTCAAATGTGGCCTGGAGCTCTCATCCCTGGTGCCCAAGGCCTGGAAAATCATGTTGTTTGCCTCTTTCTTACCTTTGGGTAAGTGGGCAAGGTTTGAAATTTAGTTCAGGGATACAGCGCGGAAACAGGCCCTTTAGAAGGATGATCGGGGATCTTATCGAAACGTATAAGATTATTAAGGGGTTGGACACTTTAGAGGCAGGAAACATGTTCACAATGTTGGGGGATTCCAGAATCAGGGGCCACAGTTTAAGAATAAGGGGTAGGCCATTTAGAACGGAGATGAGGAAAAAACTTTTTCAGTCAGAGAGCTGTAAATCTGTGGAATTCTCTGCCTCAGAAGGCAGTGGAGGCCAATTCTCTGAATGCATTCAAGAGAGAGCTAGATAGAGCTCTTAAGGATAGTGGAGTCAGGGGGTATGGGGAGAAAGCAGGAACGGGGTACTGATTGAGAATGATCAGCCATGATCACATTGAATGGCGGTGCTGGCTTGAAGGGCCGAATGGCCTCATCCTGCACCTATTGTCTATTGTCTATTGTTCCAAAATTAACATCACTATAATACAGTTTAGATGGTCATTTAGCATCTTCCAGCACACAGGCCCATCAGCTGAAATTGTCCATGCCGATCAAAATACCCTTTCTAAGCTAGACTAATTTTCCCGCATTTGGCCCATATCCCTCTCAATAATACCTATTCATGTACCTGTCTAAGTGTTTTTTAATAATTTTAGTTCAGTTTAGTATATTAAAAAGCTTTTTATTACATGCTATCCAGTTAAAGAATAGACTATACATAATTGGGCGGTCACGGTGGCGCAGCGGTAGAGTTGCTGCCTTACAGCGAATGCAGGACCATCGATCCGGGTTCGATCCCCACTACGGGCGCTGTCTGTACGGGGTTTGTACGTTCTCTCCGTGACCTGCGTGGGTTTTCTCTGAGATCTTCGGTTTCCTCCCACACTCCAAAGACGTACAGGTTTGTAGGTTAATTGGCTTGGTAGATGTAAAAAATTGTCCCTAGTGGGTGTAGGATAGTGTTAATGTGCAGGGATCGCTGGTCGGCGCGGACCCGGTGGGCCGAAAGAGCCTGTTTCCGCGCTGTATCTCTAAACTAAAACTAAAATTACAATCGTCCCCACAGTGTACAAATAAATTGTATAACATTTACTGCAAGACAAAGCCCAATAAAGTCCAATTCAAAGGTTTCCAATGATGTAGTTGGGAGTTCAGGACCGCACTCTGGCTGGTTAGAAGAGTTCAGTTGCCCAATAACAGCTGGGAAGAAACTGCCCCTAAATCTGGAGGTGTGCGTTTTCACACTTCTGTACCTCTTGCCTGATGGGAGGGGGGAGAAGAGGGAGTTACTGGGGTGAGACTGGTCCTTGATTATGCTGCTGGCCTTGCTGAGGCAGCGTGAGGTGTAGATGGAGTCAATGGAAGGGAGGTATCAGCGCTCTCAAAAGCACAAACTACCTCCGCTGGGATATTCTGCTGGAACGGTTGTCTGGTAAACTAAACAGCTCCTCTTTCCCAATGGCAATAAAAGTGTGCTGCTTCCATTATAGGTCACGGCTGGATATCTGTCGTTTAGTGCGACATTTGCCATTGTCAAATTCCTGCATTGAATGCAATGATCTAACCAGGGCAAGCAGGGGTGAACACATTTGCACATTCAACTATATCTGTGTGGTGAACATCACAAATAAATGCTCACTTTAAACACTTCCATTCCTCATTATTTTGACTTGTCAAACCTCTTCCCACTACAATATTCTTCACACCTACTCACACCTATGTACCAATAGACAATAGACAATAGACAATAGACAATAGGTGCAGGAGTAGGCCATTCAGCCCTTCGAGCCAGCACCGCCATTCAATGCGATCATGGCTGATCACTCTCAATCAGTACCCCGTTCCTGCCTTCTCCCCATACCCCCTCACTCCGCTATCCTTAAGAGCTCTATCCAGCTCTCTCTTGAAAGCATCCAACGAATTGGCCTCCACTGCCTTCTGAGGCAGAGAATTCCACACCTTCACCACTCTCTGACTGAAAAAGTTCTTCCTCATCTCCGTTCTAAATGGCCTACCCCTTATTCTTAAACTGTGGCCCCTTGTTCTGGACTCCCCCAACATTGGAAACGTGTTTCCTGCCTCTAATGTGTCCAATCCCCTAATTATCTTATACGTTTCAGTTGGATCTCAGTTGAGGTACTGTGAGAAAATTTGGGTCATTACACTGCAGGAAAGATGTGATACCACAGGATAGGAAAAGAACTGCAGACGCTGGTTTAAATCGAAAGCAGACACAAAATGCCGGAGTAACTCAGCGGGTCAGGCAGCATCTCGGGAGAGAAGGGATGGGTGACGTTTCGGGGAGAGACCCTTCTTCAGACTGATGAAGGTTAAAAAACATCCGTCTGAAGAAGTCTTACCTGGGATCGACGCTCCAATCGCGTTGCCTGCCGATTTCAACATTGAGGTGCTTGCAGTCTCGGGTAGAGGCTGATGTCGGGAAACTCCAAAGTCGCAGAGGGTTCGACAAGCCCCGACCCGGGGTCTGATCGCCCCGACATGGAGGGTCCGATCGCTGGCCAATGGATAGCTCGAGGCCCCCGACCGCGGGAGGACAAAGAAGGGGAGAGATTGAACTTTTTTTGCGTCTTCCATCACAGTGAGGAATGTGGAGGAGTCACTGTGGTGGATGTTCATGTTAAAATGTATTTTGTGCGTCCTGTTGCTTTTTATTGGTATGACTGTCTGGCAAATGAAATTCCTCCTATGTTGCAAAACATACTTGGCTAATAAAGTATGATTACGAGAATGTTTGCCACTGACATTGTGGGCCGAAGGGCCTGTTCTTGTAATCATATATCATATCATATATATACAGCCGGAAACAGGCCTTTTCGGCCCTCCAAGTCCGTGCCGCCCAGCAATCCCCGTACATTAACACTATCCTACACCCACTAGGGACAATTTTTACATTTACCCAGCCAATTAACCTACATACCTGTACGTCTTTGGAGTAATGTAGTGTCCTTTGTTCCTTGCGAGGCTAGGTCTGCTTTCAGGAGAGCAGCGAAGGTTTGAGGGGACAATTAAGAAAAAATTGGTCGACTGCAGGAAAGGTTTCCGCTTATCAGTGGTGAATAAAATTAGCGGACAGAGCGGTAGAAACAAGGAACAGTAGATGCTGGTTAATACGCAAATGGACACAAAATGCTGGAGTAACTCAGCAGTTCAGGCAGCATCACTGAAGAACATGGATAGGTGACGTTTCGGGTCTTGACCTGTTGAGTCATTCCAGCACTTCGTGTCCTTTTCGAGAACATAGCTTTAAGGTTAGAGGGAAGAAATTCAGAGGGGATCTGAGAATCGTTTTCACCCAGAGTGATGAAGGTTAAAAAAACATCAGTCTGAAGAAGTCTTGCCTGGGAAAGGAGTGTGAAAGAGATTAATGGAAGCAGAACGTTTATACAAGTATAATCTCTAATTTATTTCTATAATATAATTCTACAATATAATAACCAAGTAACCTCCGCATTCCCTCTCTCCCCATCCCTCCCCCACCCAAGTCACACCAGCTTCTCGTTCTCACCTACCAAACATCTAACAATGGCCTGTTTCCTTTATCATCGTTACTTTTTTGCACATCTTTCATTCATTTGTTCTGTATCTCTCCACATCACCGACTAAACCTCTCGTTTCCCTTTCCCCCGACTCTCAGTCTGAAGAAGGGTCTTGCCCAGAAAAACGTCACCCATTCCTTCTCTCCAGAGATGCTGCCTGTCCCGCTGAGTTACTCCAGCATTTTGTGTCTATCTTTGGTTTAAACCAGCATCTGCAGTTCCTTCTGACACAACTCTAATTTATTGCCAGCTTGCCTATATACTAAGACAGCCACTAGTGATTGATGGAAAATGAAAACAAGGTGTTTCCCTCTCAAAGAGTCAGTGATTTATTGGTTGCCCTTTTTTTTGCAGTGTATTATAATGTCCAGCTGCAACCATCGACACGGAATAGGGATAGGGCCGACTGTTTGACCAATAATACATCAAAAAACATAGAACATAGAAAATAGGTGCAGGAGGAGGCCATTTGGGCCTTCGAGCCAGCACCGCCATTCATTGTGATCATGGCTGATCATCCACAATCAGTGACCCGTGCCTGCCTTCTCCCCGTATCCCTTGATTCCACTAGCCCCTAGAACTCTATCTAACTCTCTTTTAAATTCATCCAGTCAATTGGCCTCCCTGGCAGAGAATTCCACAAATTCACAACTCTCTGGGTGAAAAAGTTATTTCTCGCCTCAGTTTTAAATGGCCTCCCCTTTATTCTTAGACTGTGTGGCCCCTGGTTCTGGACTTCCCCCAACATTGGGAACATTTTTCCTGCATCGAGCTTGTCCAGTCTTTTCATAATTTTATACGTCTCTATCAGATCCTCTCTCATCCGTCTAAACTCCGGTGAATACGAGCCCAGTCTTTCCAATCTTTTCTCAATCTTGGCTATTGTGAACGCACAGCTGCTTCAGATATGTATCATGGCAGTTTTATTTGACTTCCAGTAGAATGCTTCAGAAAGTATAAATAATTACAGTTTAAGCATTACTTCTGAAAGGTTATTAGTTGTATTGTGGCAGGCTAGAAAAGTCATGTAACGACTGCCAATTGCTAGCATAAAATGTGCCTTAATAAAATGTGCCAAAATCTAAGAGAAAGGAAATGGATGTTCTCATCTGGTGAGCACAGTCTAGGTCTGAGAGACATAAGTCAAGCACCTGGAAAAGTATTCAGTTGTTGAGAGAGGAAAAAAGGCCTTTACCAACTCTGCAACGTTTTCCCAGCTCTGGATTCTCCCTGCACAGTAATCCAGCAAACCAGACTCCAACACAAAGTCGCAGTTTCACGTCCCCCCTGTTTGGCACATCTGTTGTAACGTTAACTCTTTTAATCTCTGTCTGGGATTTGCTTGTAATGTTTTCACTTTCTGGTGTTTAGCAGAAGTGAATGACTTCCCCCAAACTGTGCGTCTCTGATGGTGTGTCTAGAGCTCGGGAGGTCATTTGGTTGTTCACACCTCAGTGCTTTACTGAAGCAGCGCTGCTGTGATGGAGGACAAAGCCCCTCACGTAAATGCAAAACTTTTATTTGCGCTGCTGAACATTAAATATTGATAGTGGCGTAAATATCCTCAAGAGACTTCCCATGGAGCGAGCAAGTTTTTCCTGTGTTCTGCCCAATATTTACTTCGCAACTCAGAGAACTATAAGGGCGTCACGATGGCGCAGCGGTAGAGTTGCTGCCTTACAGCGTCAGAGACCAGCCTTTGATCCCGACTACGGGTGCTGTCTGTACGGAGTTTGTACGTTCTCCCCGTGACCACGCTTGGTTTTCTCCGAGATCTTTGGTTTCCTCCCACACTCCAAAGGCATAGGTTTGGTTTGGTTTAGTTTAGTTTAGAGACACAGCGCGGAAACAGGCCCTTCGGCCCACCGGGTCCGTGCCGACCAGCGATCCCCGCACATTAACACTATCCTACACACACTAGGGACAATGTTTACATTTACCAAGCCAATTAACCTACAAGCCTTATTTATTCACAAAATGCTGGAGTAACACAGCAGGTCAGGCAGCATCTCAGGTGAGAAGGAATGGGTGACGTTTCGGGGCGAGACTCTTCTTCAGAACCTACAAGCCTGCACGTATTTGGAGTGTGGGAGGATTCCGAAGATCTCGAAGAAAACCCACGCAGGTCACGGGGAGAACGTACAAACTCCGTACAGACGGCACCCGTAGTGGGGATGGAACCCGGGTCTCCGGCGCTGCATTCGCTGTAAGGCGGCAACTCGACTGCTGCAAATAGTAAGTCATAGTTTTACATATCTATGTAATTTTTACAGAGATTTCTACAATTCCTACAATTTCTACAAATACACCACTCACAAGTAGTAAGCATCCTATCTAGATTTTTTAGTTTAGAGATACAGCTCGGAAAGAGGCCCTTCGGCCCACCGAGTCCACACCGACCAGTGATCCCCGCACACTAACACTATCCCACACACACGCTAGGTGCAATTTACACTTATACCAAACCAATCAACATACAAACCTGGTCGTCTTTGGAGTGTGGGGGGGAGACTGGAGATTTCAGAGAAAATCCTGCAGGTCACGGGCAGAACGTACAAACTCCGTACAGGCAGCACCCGAAGTAAGGATCGAACCCGGGTCACTGGCGCTGTAAGGCGGCAACTTTACCACTGCACCACCGTGCCGACCCAAGATGTGTCACAGCTTGGTATGGCAACTGCTCTGTCCAAAACCCATCAGGCAGAAAATACAAAAAAGCTTGAAAGCACTTACTCCCAGATTCAGATTCTTCCCTGCTGTAATCAGACTCTTGAATGGAACTCTCATTTGCTACCTATATATTCCTGACCTTCCAATCTACCTCGATGTAGCCCTTGCACTTTCTCTGTGGTTGTAACATATGCCATTAATCCTATGCAGTGTTCAAGCATGAAAGACCCATTGGACACATTATACGTAGGGTTGCCAACTGTCCCGTATTAGCCAGGACATCCCGTTTATTGGGCTAAATTGGTTTGTCCCGTACAGGACCGCCCTTGTCCCGCATTAGGCCTGGGCAGCGCTGTAGGCCCGGACACTGTAGGCCCGGGGGCTGCTGTAGGCCCGGATAGTGTAGGCTAATGGAGTGTGTTCAGGGAACAGGGCCGAGTGTGTTCGCCGATCGGAGGTTGCGTAGCAACCCGCCTCCCGGCCCGGGCGGCTGCCATTGGTGGAGCAGGAGCACGTGCTCCCTGGCTGGGTGAGGTCACGTGGGGCCCGGGCGGTGATGTCACCTTTTGTCCCTTATTTGGGAGCTAGAAAGTTGGCAACCCTAATTGTACGGGTGTCGGAGATTATGGGGAGAAGACAGGAGAATGGGGTTAGGAGGGAGAGATAGATCAGCCATGATTGAATGGGGAAGTAGGCTTGATGGGCCGAATGGCATAATTCTCCTCCTATCCCTCATGATCTTATGACCTTATGACACCATTGGCAGCTGTTCTGGTTGTAATTCATTCTCAGCATGTTGTAGAAAATGTTTAATCTGCAATGGAGTGAAGAAGACTTGACTGCATCTCCTACTGACAGTGCAAGGGTGGTGGTCATTGTAAGGTCTGTAGTTCAGGCTTTGTACTCTCCAGCACAAAGGGTGAGACCTCACAGCTGATACAGGCATTACGGATTTCACTTAAGCTAAACAATCCCGTACAGAACACATTCTACACAAGGAAGGACATCCTTGCTATTGAGGCAGTGCAGCGTTGGTTCACGAGGTTAATCCCCGGGATGGCGGGACTGTCATAAAAGGCAGTGAACGCCTGTCGAAACAAGTAACTGCAGGTGTTGCTTTACATAAAAAGACACAACGTGCTGGAGTAACTCAGGGAGTCATGCAGCATCTCTGCGGAACATGAATGGTGATGTTTTGGGTCGGGACCCTTCTTCACACTCGAGTGGCACAGTGGTAGGATTGTCGCCTTACAGCGCCGGAGACCCGGGTTCAATCCTGCTGTCTGTACGGAGTTTGTACGTTCTCCCCGTGACTTGCGGGGGTTTTCTCCGGGATCTCCGGTTTCCTCCCACACTCCAAAGACGTGCAGGTTTGTAATTGTCTGTGTACAGTTGTAAATTGTCCCCAGTGTGTGTTGGATAGTGTTAGTGTGCGGGGATCGCTGGTCGGTGCAGACTCGGTGGGCCGAAGGGCCTGTTTCCGCGCTGTATCTCTAAATTAAACCAAACCAAACCTGCATCTGAAGGAGGGACCTGGCTTGCAACGTCACCTATCTGTGTTCTCCAGAGATGCTGCTTGACCCACCTGTCTCTGTCGAGTAGACTCTCATGTAATGGCCTCAAGGGTGGTGAAGGTGTGGAATTCTCTGCCTCAGAAGGCAGTGGAGGCCAGTTCGTTGGATGCTTTCAAGAGAGAGCTGGATAGAGCTCTTAAGGATAACAGAGTGAGGGGGTATGGGGAGAAGGCAGGAACGGGGTACTGATTGAGAGTGATCAGCCATGATCGCATTGAATGGCGGTGCTGGCTCGAAGGGCTGAATGGCCTACTCCTGCACCTATTGTCTATTGTCTATTGTCTATAAGAACATGAACAGATGCTGCAGTTATTCTTACTGCTGAGAATAAACCTGCAAGATGATGCAATAGGGAAACATTCTTTCATTTCTGTGTAGGAAGGGACTGCAGACGCTGGTTTAAACCCAAGACGGACACAAAACGCTGGAGTAACTCAGCGGGACAGGCTGCATCTCTGGAGAGGAGGAATGGGTGACGTTTCGGGTCAAGACCCATCTTCAGAAGAAGGGTCTCGACCCGAAACGTCACCCATTCCTTCTCCCCAGAGATGTGGCAAGTGAAAGTGAAAGGACTTGTGGAGGGCCCTGGTGAGACCACCCGTTAGTCGGGATGTAACCCAGGTCTCAGGCGCTGTAAGGCAGCAACTCTACCGCTGCGCCACCGTGACCGCCCTAAGAGCTTTTGTCGCGTGCTAACCGGTCATCGGAAAAACAATACATGATTACAATCGGGCCATCCACAGTTTACAGATACACGATGCAGGGATTAACGCAAACAACGTGTAATGCAGGATAAAGTCCAGTAAAGTCCACTCAAAGATCTTCCGAGGGTCTCCATTGAGATAAATAATGTAGCTCAGGACTGCTCTCTAGTTGATAGTAGGTTGGTTCAGTTGCCTGATAACAGCTGGGAAGAAAATGTCTGAAACATTTGCGTCTTCACACTTCTATTGCCTGATGGGAGAGGGGAGAAGAGGGAGTGGCCAGGTTGCGACTGGTCCTTGATTGTGTTGCTGGCCTTGCCAAGGCAGCGCGAGGTGTAAATGGAGTCAACGGAAGGGAGGTTGGTTTGTGTGATGGTCTGGGCTGCGTCCACAATTCTCTACAATTTCCACTTCTGTATGAAGTGGCTACCTCTATCACAGCCCATTCTTAAACGGTTTAGGTTGATGCCTGTGAATCTGATCTATTGGAGCTGATAGTCAAAATGACATTTCACTTTTCACATTTTGAAAACTATTCCAGCATGTATTAGGTAATAAGCACCTTTGGCCCAAAAAACAAGATGTATTCGATTGAGTCTGACACACCACAGTGCTTACTTCAAAGAGTTTAGTTTGGTTTGGTTTAGAGAAACAGGCCCTTCGGCCCACCGGGTCCGCGCCGACCAGCGATCCCTGCACATTAACACTATCCTACACACACTAGGGACAATTTTTACATTTACCAAGCCAATTAACCTACACACCTGTACGTCTGTGGAGTGTGGGAGGAAACGGAAGATCTCGGAGAAAACCCAAGTTTTGTTGCAAATACCAGACTTCCTATTGATTCAAGTTGTCCCAGGTGGGAAAGTTCTACCTGCCTTAATTGGGGGGGAGGGGGGGAGAGGGGGGTTGGGTTGGGAGGGTGACAGAAGGTTATATTTAAAAGTTCCTTGGAGAAACAAATTGAGAATGTCTGTTTACTTATCATGTCAGTCCGGGTACTGATTGAGAATGATCAGCCATGATCACATTGAATGGCGGTGCTGGCTCGAAGGGCCGAATGGCCTCCTCCTGCACCTATTGTCTATTGTCGTTGTACAAATGCACGTTTGACTTTCCACTACTTATGAAAGGTTTGAAGAATTTTTGAAGGGCGCTCACGATGGCACAGCGGTAGAGTTGCTGCCTTACAGCGAATGCAGCGCCGGAGACCCGGGTTCCATCCCCACTACGGGTGCTGTCTGTACAGAGTTTGTACGTTCTCCCCATGACCTGCGTGGGGTTTCTCCGAGATCTTCGGTTTCCTCCCACACTCCAAAGACGTGCAGGCTTGTAGATAATTGGCTTGGTAAATGTGTGTGCGTAGGATAGTGTTAATATGCGGGGATCGCTGGTTGGTGCGGGCCCGGTGGGCCGAAAGGACCTGTTTCCGCGCTGTATCTCTAAACTAAACTAAACTAAAATTATTGCCACATCATACAACTCTGCAGTGCTGAATTTACATCCGTGAATGCATTGAGAATTAATAATCCCGAAAGCATTAGGAAACAGTCCCTGGTCTTTCATTTCTGCATCATTTCCTGTGTTTCACTGTGTCTTTTATTCCACTCATAGCACTGCGCAGTTTTAATAATCACTAGACCAAGTGGACCCGTTGTGCCCAAACCTCCCCTGCATTGGTGCAGCACCCTCTCCTCCCCCTCCCCTCTCTCCTCAACACCCCCTCCCCTCTCCCTTCTCCCCCACTCCCCCCTTCCCCCCCTCCTCCCCTCCCCCTCCCCTCCTTTTAAACTTAAAAATGTGAATAACTTAAAAAATATAACACCGATTTCAATAAAACTACTTGCATTATCACTAAAGTGACAATGGTGAGTAAGGTGGGCCTAAAATTGTCGCGCTATCGTGAAGTTCAGTCACAAACAAGATGACAAACGAGCGTTTTAGTATATAGATTACAGCCTTTACAACATTCAACGAGACCTTCTTTCACATCGTTAACAGAATCAACACCAAGGCCCATGAAAACAAACCATTTTTTATTACATTTGTCAGGTGTTTCAACCTGATTTCCCATGAAAATGATACATTATTTAGAATAATATTGTAATACGACAGAATAGGTTTTCCACATTGTTCCAATTGCATGATTTTTATTTCATTGGCAGAATGAAAATAAAGAGGATAAGACAGAGACCCAGGTTCCATCCCGACTACGGGTGCTGTCTGTACGGAGTTTGTACGTTCTCCCCGTGACCTGCGTTTCCTCCCACACTCCAAAGACGTACAGGTTTGCAGCTTGATTGGTTTGTTATAAATGTAAATTGTCCCTAGTGTGTGTAGGATAGTGTTAGTGTGCGGGGATCGCTGGGTGGTACGGACTCGTTGGGGGAAAGGGCCTGTTTCTGCACTGTATCTCTGAACTAAACTAAAGTAAATTCCAAGGGTTTTTTCATTCAACTGTAACTAGGCCTGTAACATGGCAAAAAGTGGCATTTCAATGAGTTAAGATGAGGCTGAAGAAGGGTCTCGACCCGAAACGTCACCCATTCCTTCTCTCCTGAGATGCTGCCTGACCCGCTGAGTTACTCCAACATTTTGTGAATAAATACCTTCGATTTGTACCAGCATCTGCAGTTATTTTCTTATACTTCCCATTATCTTGCTCTATTTTCCCTTGCATTGGACTAGTGAATGCCATATTATAAGAGGCACTCTCAAAAGGTGGCTGCAGAATATTCGGAATAGGTCACGCAGAAGGAATGAAAAGCCCAGAGATTTTCAAATTCAAAGGCTGGCAACATGCCATCTTGCTCTGAAAAACAAAAACGTCATCCATTGGTGAATCTGTACTGGAATGTGCCAAGGTCAATTAAATGATCCAGGATAGTTTTAGTATTAGTCTAGTTTATTGTCACGTGTACCGAGGAATGTGCAGTGAAAAGCTTTTGTTGCGTGCTGTCCAGTTAGCAGAAAGACAATACATCATTACAATCGATCCAGTTACAGTGTATTGATACTGTTGTGTTTGTTCTAAGACCGGACATTTGAAGTGCACTTTCCTTGCATGGCAGCTGCCAAACATTCACTAGAACAGCGGAAAATTGTCCGAACACCTTCGCTCAGTCCGCCTGGGCCTACCAGATCTCCCGGTTGCCAAACGCTTTAACTCCCCTTCCCATTCCCATTCTGTCCTGGGCCTCCTCCATTATCAGAGTGAGGCCAAATGCAAGTTGGAGGAACAGCACCTCATATTTCGCTTGGGCAGCTTACACCCCAGCGGTATGAACATTGATTTATCTAACTTCAAGCAACCCTTGCATCCCTTCTCACTCCACCCAAGTGGTGGCAGCTTCAAAGTCATCTTGTTGAGTCTCATTGTCTGTAACTCGTTTTCATCTAGCCCACAGCTAACAATGGCCTGTTTCCTTGGTCATCGTTACTTTTTTACATACCTTTCATTTCTTTGTTCTCTACCTCTCCACATCACCTTCTGTAATGTATCTCTCGTATCCCTTTCCCACGACTCAGTCTGAAGACGGTTCTCGACCTGTACAGTTTTGGTCTCCTAATCTGAGGAAAGACATTCTTGCCATAGAGGGAGTACAGAGAAGGTTCGCCAGATTGATCCCTGGGATGGCAGGACTTTCATATGAAGAAAGATTGGATAGACTCGGCTTGTACTCGCTGGAATTTAGAAGATTGAGGGGGGATCTTATAGAAACTTACAGAATTCTTAAGGGGTTGGACAGGCTAGATGCAGGAAGATTGTTCCCGATGTTGGGGAAGTCCAGAACAAGGGGTCACAGTTTAAGGATTAGGGGGAAGTTTTTTAGGACCGAGATGAGAAAGTTTTTTTTCACACAGAGAGTGGTGAATCTGTGGAATTCTCTGCCGCAGAAGGTAGTTGAGGCCAGTTCATTGGCTATATTTAAGAGGGAGGCCCTTGTGGCTAAAGGGATCAGGGGGTATGGAGAGAAGGCAGGTACGGGATACTGAGTTTGGATGATCAGCCATGATCATATTGAATGGCGGTGCAGGCTCGAAGGGCCGAATGGCCTACTCCTGCACCTATTTTCTACGTTTCTATGTTTCTATGAAACATTATCTCTTCCTTTTTTCCAGAGATGCTGCCTGTCCCGCTGAGTTACTCCAGCTTTTTGTGTCCATCTTCGGTTTAAACCAGCATCTGCAGTTCCTTCCTGCACACAAAGTATGTAAACTATCTGGTTCTTTGATAAGACCATGGCTGATCTATTACTACAAACTTCTTCTGTGCCAGTTTCACAAGAGTCCAGAACCAGGGGCCACACAGTCTTAGAATAAAGGGGAGGCCATTTAAAAATGAGGTGAGAAAAAAAAATTTCACCCAGAGAGTTGTGAATTTGTGGAATTCTCTGCCACAGAGGGCAGTGGAGGCCAAATCACTGGTTGGATTTAAGAGAGAGTTGGATAGAGCTCTAGGGGCTAGTGGAATCAGGGGATATGGAGAGAAGGCAGGCACGGGTTATTGATTGGGGACGATCAGCCATGATCACAATGAATGGCGGTGCTGGCTCGAAGGGCCGAATGGCCTTCTCCTGCACCTATTTTCTATGTTTCTATGTTTCTAGTCCTGAATTCCGACATTACAATAAATTAGGCTTTGACTTTAAATACCTCAAATTCATATCAATTTACATTTAAGAATTATTTTCCTCTTAAATTACTAACCTCCCTTCCTTGGTGGTCAAACAGAAAATGTGCTGCTTTTTCTTTTTTGGGAGAGAGAGTTTTCACAGCTGGGCGGCACGGCGGTAGAGTTGCTGCCTTACAGCGAATGCAGCGCCGGACACCCGAGTTCGATCCCGACTATGGGTGCTGTCTGTACGGAGTTTGTACATTCTCCCCGTGACCGGCGTGGGTTTTCTCCGAGATCTTCGGTTACCTCCCACACTCCAAAGAGGTAAAGGTTTGTAGGTAGTACAGGAAAATAACTGCAGATGCTGGTGCAACAGACAATAGACAATAGGTGCAGGAGGAGGCCATTCGGCCCTTCGAGCCAGCACTGCCATTCAATGTGATCATGGCTGATCATTCTCAATCAGTACCCCGTTCCTGCCTTCTCCCCATACCCCCTGACTCCGCTATCCTTAAGAGCTCTATCTAGCTCTCTCTTTAATGCATTCAGAGAATTGGCCTCCACTGCCTTCTGAGGCAGAGAATTCCACAGATTCACAACTCTCTGACTGAAAAAGTTTTTCCTCATCTCAGTTCTAAATGGCATACCCCTTATTCTTAAACTGTGGCCCCTGGTTCTGGACTCCCCCAACATTGGGAACATGTTTCCTGCCTCTAACGTGTCCAACCCCTTAATAATCTTATACGTTTCGATAAGATCTCCTCTCATCCTTCTAAAGTACAAATCGAAGGTATTTATTCACAAAATGCTGGAGTAACTCAGCAGGTCAGGCAGCATCTTGGGAGAGAAGGAATGGGTGACGTTTCGGGTCGAGACTGAAGAAGGGTCTCGACCCGAAACGTCACCCATTCCTTCTCTCCCGAGATGCTGCCTGACCTGCTGAGTTACTCCAGCATTTTATGAATAAATACCAAGGTTTGTAGGTATATTGGCTTGGTGTATGTGTAAATTGTCCCTAGTGTGCGTAGGATAGTGTTAATGTGTGTGGGGATCGCTGGTCGGGCAGAAGAGCCTGTTTCCCTGCTGTTTCTCTAAACTAAACTAAACAGCTCTTTCTAAATTGACAAACATATGCCTTTTCTACTGCTGCTTTGGATTCTCAGCTGTGAGACCAATGTCCTCACAGGGGTTTCTAGTGTAAACACATGTTTTGATGGATAGCTGACTCCTGCTGGTTGAGATATTTAATGGCTTTGTGGAGTTTGGGGGAGCATACGTAACAATGCTTCAAACCTATCCTTTGCAAATTCATGACAATCAAAGGGAGAGGTTTGGTGATGAAAAGCTGCTGAAGGCAAATTAATTCCATACATACCTCAGGGGTCATTCATACAAGCAGAATACACGCGGTGAATGCATCTGCCGAGTTTTAACCAATCTTGACTCAGCATGTAAGCAAAACAAATATAGTTCTCTACCAAAGATAGACACAAAAAGCTGGAGTAACTCAGCGGGCCAGACAACACCTCCAGAGAGAAGGAATAGGTGAGGTTTCGGGTCGAGACCCTTCTTCAGATATCCTTCTCTACCATATTGACTAGTGTCATGATTCTACCCACATAATCACTGTAAATACCCCATAAACAAACTCCCTGACATCAGACCCAAATTCATCAGGAGTAGGCCATTCGGCCCTTCGAGCCAGCACCACCATTCAATGTGATCATGGCTGATCATTCTCAATCAGTATCCCGTTCCTGCCTTCTCCCCATACCCCCTGACTCCGCTATCCTTAAGAGCTCTATCTAGCTCTCTCTTGAATGCATTCAGAGAATTGGCCTCCACTGCCTTCTGAGACAGAGAATTCCACAGATTTACAACTCTCTGACTGAAAAAGTTTTTCCTCATCTCCGTTCTAAATGGCCTACCCCTTATTCTTAAACTGTGGCCCCTGGTTCTGGACTCCCCCAATATTGGGAACATGTTTCCTGCCTCTAACGTGTCCAACCCCTTAATAATCTTATATGTTTCGATAAGATCCCCTCTCATCCTTCTAAATTCCAGTGTATACAAGCCTAGTCACTCCAGTCTTTCAACATACGACAGTCCCGCCATTCCGGGAATTAACCTAGTAAACTTACGCACCACGCCCTCAATAGCAAGAATATCCTTCCTCAAATGTGGAGACTAAAACTGCACACAGTACTCCAGGTGCGGTCTCACTAGGGCCCTGTACAACTGCAGAAGGACCTCTTTGCTCCTATACTCAACTACTCTTGTTATGAAGGCCAACATTCCATTGGCTTTCTTCACTGCCTGCTGTACCTGCATGCTTCCTTTCAGTGACTGATGCACTAGGACACCCAGATCTCGTTGTACGTCCCCTTTTCCTAACTTGACACCATTCAGATAATAATCTGCCTTCCTGTTCTTACCACCAAAGTGGATAACCTCACACTTACCCACATTAAACTGCATCTGCCATGCATCCGCCCACTCACACAACCTGTCCAAGTCACCCTGCAACCTCATAGCATCTTCCTCACAGTTCACACTGCCACCCAGCTTTGTGTCATATATGGGACAGTTGGCAACAGTAGTACCTAGGCACATGCAGGCAATAAAGTATCATTGAATCATCGAAGAAAAGCAAAATCTCTTGCCTCAATAACTACCGTACAGTGGCCTTGGTCCACTGGCACAATAGGTCCATGGCTGATGCCATCTCACTGGCCCTACACCCATTCCTGGAACACCTGGAGAAGAGAGACACCTATGTCAGACTCCTATTTATAGGCTACAGCTCTGCTTTCAATACCATAATACCATCCAAGCTCCTTGTTCACCCACGATTGTGCAGCCAAATATCAACCCAAATCGATTTACCGCCCATTATGGTTGCCAACTTTCTCACTCCCAAATAAGGTACAAAAGGTGACATCATCGCCCCGCGCCCCATGTGACTTCACCCAGCCAGCGGCCACGTGCTCCCGCTCCACCAATGGCGGCCGCCCGGGCCGGGAGGTGGGTTGCTATGCAACCTCCGTTAGGCGGTGCCCGGGCCTCCGGGCCTACACTCTCCGGGCCTACAGTGGCCCCTTGGCCTACAGTGTCTGGGCCTACAGTGGCCCCTGGGCCTACAGTGGCCCCTGGGCCTACAGTGTCCGGGTCTACAGCGCCCCCCGGGCCGAATATGGGACAAGGGCGGTCCCGTATGGGACAAACCAATTTAGCCCAATATACGGGATGTCCCAGCTAATACGGGACAGTTGGCAACCCTACCACCCATAGTGGGCCTGATATCAGATAATGACAAAACGGAGTACAGCAAGGAGATTGAGAACATCGAGAGAAACAAAAACATTTTCAAAGAAAACCTGCCCTTTCACTGCACTCTCCTGTTGATTTTTGAAAAATGCTTTCTCTCTCAAAATGGCTGCTCATCCAATACCACCCTTGCCTGCTTTCCCAATCGAGACTGTTTCCAGTGGAACACCCATCTCCTGGTGTGCAGTTAATACTGTTTATTCATAATGCCATTCTTTGTTCCAAACAGTGGGCTCATTTGCTGACAGGTATACCTAGGGTTGCCAACTGTCCCGTATTAGCCAGGACCTCCCGTATATTGGGCTAAATTGGTTTGTCCCATACTGGACCGCCCTTGTCCCGTATTAGGCCCAGGGGGCACTGTAGGCCCGGACACTCTAGGCCCGGGGGGCTGCTGTAGGCCCGGACAGTGTAGGCCCGGGCGCCGCCTGACGGAGGTTGCTTAGCAACCCGCCTCCCGGCCCAGGCGGCCGTCATTGGTGGAGCGGGAGCACGTGGCCGCTGACTGGGTGAGGTCACGTGGGGCGTGGGGCGGTGACCTCACCTATTGTCCCTTATTTGGGAGTGAGAAAGTTGGCAACCCCAGGTATACCTAGCATAGTAAAGTTGATGCACGTTGTTCTTCATCGCTTACTTTTGGCCTTGATTTCGGTAGTCAGCTGTTTGAGTTATTTTCCTGAAACGCTTTCTGTTGTGAAAATGCATTTCAGATGTGCTTGGGAATACCATGCTCAGCAGATTTTTTTCAACGGTTTTGTCTGCTTAGGATCTATTTCATGGATATGCTTTTTATCTCATGATTCATGTCTTGACGCCAACCCAAGACAGACTCCAAATAAAAATTGACAAAGTGCTGGCAGGTCAGACAGCCTCTCGAAGACATAGACAGGTGACGTTTCCAGTTGGAACCCTCCTTCACATCTGACACGTTAGTGATAATCCATCTTCCAGAGATGCTGCCTGGTCGGTTGAGTTTAGTTTAGTTTGGAGATACAGCATGGAAACAGGCCCTTTGGCCCATCGAGGCCACTGGTTTCAAGAGCAGAAAGACATGCAGAATAAATGCTGTTCTTGACAGAGATACACAGATGCCAAAAGATGACTAAAGAAAAAATGAACCACCAACATTTTTACCTGTGCACCTGCATAGTCCACTCCAGAACAGTCTGGAGACATTTAATTCTGCTTTCCAAATTTCTTTTCTGCAATTCTAGAATTCTTGTTCACGTGACAACTTCACTTGTCCACAGTGTCAGCACCTCGGCTGGTTTAGTTTAGTTCAGAGACACAGCGCGGAAACAGGCCCTTCGGCCCACCGAGTCCACGCCGACCAGCGATCCCCACACATTAACACTATCCGACCACACTCGGGCCAATTTACATTTATACCAAGCCTAATAACCTACAAACCTGCATGTCTTTGGAGCGTGGGAGGAAACCGAAGTTCTCTGAGAAAACCCATGCAGGTCACGGGGAGAACGTACAAACTCTGCACAGACAGCAGCCGTACCTCAGTACTTTGTGATTTTGTTTTGCAATCCAACATCTGATCTTCTTGTATCTGCTCTCTTCAATACAGCATCTTTTTAAAATGCGCAGAGTTGGGTGGGAGGCAAATGTATTTGCATGATATCTAATTGTGGCCTGAGTGTGGTCACTATCAAGTATAAGTTTGTCGTTTGGAATAGAGTGATCAGATGGGACAAAGTTTTGGATTAAACTGGCTCTAGTGGGCAGCTGCCCACCACAGAAGCCCCTTCCATTCCAAAAAAAAGGCCTGTTTGAAATGGTGTCAAATGACTTGGATGAAGGGATTAAAAGTACCATTAGCAAATTTGCAGATGACACAAAGCTGGGTGGTAGTGTGAACTGTGAGGAAGATGCTATGAGGTTGCAGGGTGACTTGGACAGGTTGTGTGAGTGGGCGGATGCATGGCAGATGCAGTTTAATGTGGATAAGTGTGAGGTTATCCACTTTGGTGGTAAGAATAGGAAAGCAGAGTATTATCTGAATGGTGTCAAGTTAGGAACAGGGGACGTACAACGAGATCTGGGTGTCCTAGTGCATCAGTCACTGAAAGGAAGCATGCAGGTACAGCAGGCAGTGAAGAAAGCCAATGGAATGTTGGCCTTCATAACAAGAGGAGTTGAGTATAGGAGCAAAGAGGTCCTTCTGCAGTTGTACAGGGCCCTAGTGAGACCGCACCTGGAGTACTGTGTGCAGTTTTGGTCTCCAAATTTGAGGAAGGATATTCTTGCTGTTGAAGGCGTGCAGCGTAGGTTTACTAGGTTAATTCCCGGAATGGCGGGACTATCATATGTTGAAAGACTGGAGGAACTAGGCTTGTATACACTGGAATTTAGAAGGATGAGAGGAGATCTTATCGAAACGTATAAGATTATTAAGGGGTTGGACACGTTAGAGGCAGGAAACATGTTCCCAATGTTGGGGGAGTCCAGAACAAGAGGCCACAGTTTAAGAATAAAGGGTAGGCCATTTAGAACTGAGATGAGGAAAAACTTTTTCAGTCAAAGAGTTGTGAATCTGTGGAATTCTCTGCCTCAGAAGGCAGTGGAGGCCAATTCTCTGAACGCATTCAAGAGAGAGCTAGATAGAGCTCTTAAGGATAGCGGAGTCAGGGGGTATGGGGAGAAGGCAGGAACGGGGTACTGATTGAGAATGATCAGCCATGATCACATTGAATGGCGGTGTTGGCTCGAAGGGCCAAATGGCCTCCTCCTGCACCTATTGTCTATTGTCTATTGTCTATAAATTCTAACCAAAAATAATCATAAAGACTTTTACAAACCAAATTCACGTTTCATCTCTGAGGCAATATTCAGTGAAGAATTGAATATTATGAACCGTGCAGCAAATAGAAGCTAATAAAAGATAGGGATGGACAAAATGTGGAACTTTCAAGAGCCCAAGTAATCAATGCAAGCATTAGGCCAGGCCTAATAATTCACAGACACAAATTCTATTTTTGAACTTAAATTCAGTTACCAATCTGCAACTTTTAAAAAGGCACTCATTATGATGATTTGTCAACTGTGGCAAAAAAACAGCACAAATATCTTAGGAAAGAAAACTGCAGATGTTGGTTTAAATCGAAGGTAGACACAAAATGCTGGAGTAACTCAGCGGGTCAGGCAGCATCTCGGGAGAGAAGGAGTGGGTGACGGTCTCGACCCGAAACGTCACCCATTCCTTCTCTCCAGAGATGCTGCCTGACCCGCTGAGTTACTCCAGCATTTTGTGTCCCACCTTCAGCACAAATGTCTTGTCAGGTCTGGTTTTACTTGCAACTCCAAATCCACCAACATGATTTCAGGGATTCTTACATTCTCTCCAAAAAATAGTCGGGAAGGCCACTCATTTCAAGAGCAGAAAGACATGCAGAATAAATGCTGTTCTTGACAGAGATACACAGATGCCAAAAGATGACTAAAGAAAAAATGAACCACCAACATTTTTACCTGTGCACCTGCATAGTCCACTCCAGTGCAGTCTGGAGACATTTAATTCTGCTTTCCAAATTTTTTTTCTGCAATTCTAGAATTCTTGTTCACGTGACAACTTCACTTGTCCACAGTGTCAGCTCCTCGGCTGGTTTAGTTTAGTTCAGAGACACAGCGCGGAAACAGGCCCTTCGGCCCACCGAGTCCACGCCGACCAGCGATCCCCGCACATTAACATTATCCGACCACACTCGGGCCAATTTACATTTATACCAAGCCTAATAACCTACAAACCTGCACGTCTTTGGAGCGTGGGAGAAAACCCACGCAGTCACGGGGAGAACGTACAAACTCTGTACAGACAGCACCCGTAGTGGGGATGGAACCCGGGTCTCCGGCGTTGCATTCGCTGTAAGGCAGCAACTGTACCGCTGCCCAGGGTGGGCCAAGAACATCTGGATTGCTGTGCTGTACTCTGATGTTGAATAAATGGGTTTCTTATGTAATATACGCAACACATAAACATTCCCAAGTGAAGCACAGATGTTTGCACTATAGACTCAGTTTCCAGATGCAAATATAGTTAATGGCTCAGGATGAGAAACAATCATGTTAATTTATACAATATTCGAAAGGTATACATCTTGTTGATATTATCTCCTTTCCAAGGCAGTAAAAAGATCTAAGGGCAAGTTTATTGGCACAAACATTGTGGGCCAAAGGGTAATACGATCGGTCCATTAAGAGCCAAGCTTGGCAGTGACTGGAGAGATAACAAGCAAAGAGGTCGTGATCGTTGTGGGGGCGAATATCCCCAATTGCTTCAGCAAGACTTATACCGTCATCCAAAATCCACAAGCAGCTTCGTTCGGAGATACAGCGCGGAAACAGGCCCTTCCACGCCGACCAGCGATTCCTGCACACTCCAGGGGACAATTTACCATTTTTTACCAAAGCCAATTAACCTACAAACCTGTATGTCTTTGGAGTGCGGGAAGAAACCGGAAAAAACACAGGCAGGTCATGGGGAGAATGTCCCATCTGATCCCTCTGTTCTAACGCCAACCTTATACTTGATAGTGACTGCACTCAGGCCACAATTAGATATCATACAAATACATTTGCCTCCCAGCCAACTCTGCGCTTTTTTAAAAGATGCTGTATTGAGGAGTGCAGATACAAGAACCTCAGATGCCGGATTGCAAAACAAAATCACAAAGTACTGATGTACAGCTGCTGTCTGTGCGGAGTTTGTACGTTCTCCTCGTGACCTGCGTGGGTTTTCTCAGAGAACTTCGGTTTCCTCCCACGCTCCAAAGACGTACAGGTTTGTAGGTTAATTGGCTTGGTGTAAATGGAAACAAAATTACCCCTAGTGTAGGATAGTTCTATTTGGGAACTTAAATTCAGTTACCAATCTGCAACTTTTAAAAAGGCACTCGTTATGATGATTTGTCAACTGTGGCAAAAAAACAGCACAAATATCTTAGGAAAGAAAACTGCAGATGTTGGTTTAAATCGAAGGTAGACTCTAGTCAGGATCGAACCGGGATCTCTGGTGCTGTAAGGCAGCAACTCAGCAGTGCGGTGTTACATTCGCAATGTTTCTGCAGATAAGGAAGGTGCCCTTGTGCAGCAATGTAGCATCTCCAAGATGAGTGTAATCATCTTTCCTTGTTATTCACAACAACCATCGCTACGATCTCCACCATCGACATTCCAGGCTCATTTCCTGACACTGCACAGTCTTTCATGCACTCACTAGATAGACCTCAGGTCAAATGGAGTGCTTGTTAGACATAGAACACAGGTACAGGAGGAGGCCATTTGGCCCTTCAAGACAGCATCGCCATTCATTGTGATCATGGCTGATCATCCACAATCAGTAACCCGTGCCTGCCTTCTCCCCATATCCCTTGATCCCACTAGCCCCTAGAGCTCTATCTAACTCTCTTTTAAATCCATCCAGTGAATTGGCCTCCACTGCCCTCTGTGGCAGAGAATTCCACAAATTCACAACTCTCTGGGTGAAAAAGTTTTTATCTCACCTCAGTTTTAAATGGCCTCCCCTTTATTCTTAGACTGTGGCCCCTGGTTCTGGTAATGTTGTATATTAGCTGAAACTTGCTCATGTCCCTTGCAGTCTCCCCCCTCTATTACCACAAAGCTAAGCTCACGTCAGGTCTAATCTGGCATGCTTCTCAGTATCACAGCAGCAATTGAAACAGAAAGCTGAAAATCTGAGGAGTATTTGTGTTACTGGCACCAAAATGCTAACATTGTCAATCGTGTCCTAGCAGGAAAACTTCACATCACATGAGATACTCAGATAGGTCCTTACCCAATTGAAGTATAGGGATGTACATTTGGCACATAGATCCCAATGGGATCAAGGAGGTGGCTTCAATCAACTTGTCAGAAGGAAAAGGGGCAATAACGCGGTCACCTTAGCACAGCGGTAGAGTTGCTGCCTTACAGCGAATGCTATACCAGAGACTCAGGTTCGATCCTGACCACTGGTGCTGTCTGTACGGAGATTGTATGTTCTCCCCGTGACCTGCGTGGGTTTTCTCCGAGATCTTCGGTTTCCTCCCACACTCCAAAGACGTACAGGTTTGTAGGTTAATTGGCTGGGCAAATGTACAAATTGTCCCTAGTGGGTGTAGGATAGTGTTAATGTACGGGGATCGCTGGTCGGCGCGGACCCGGTGGGCCGAAAGGGCCTGTTTCTGCGCTGTATCTCTAAACTACAAACAAAACTAAACTAAGGTGGCTCCAATCAACTTGTCAGAAGGAAAAGGGGCAATATGTACTCACCTTGGCAACATGCAATAAGAACATGGATGGGTAATTATTTCAGTTTCAGGAGCAATTCCCATGTCACACAGAGTGTGTTAAAGCTTTGTTTTTGAGCTGGAGTTGCTTATTCTGGGTAAAGTTCGAGTGCAGCTTTATTGGTGAGATGAAGTTCATTAAAACGATATTTACAGTCTCATTTTCTATATTGTGGGACCTACAGATTCTACCACTGTGTTAACATCACTGGCAATATTCGGCATTATTTTTGACCAGAACCAATCTAATGGCTTTTTCCCACTTCTGACAATCTAATGGCCCTCACTCAGTCTTTCCCCACTCCCAGTCTGACCTTTCTGTCATGGGCCTCCTCCATTGTCAGTGAGGCCCACCGCAAATTGGAGGAACAGCACCTCATATTTCACTTGGGCAGCTTGCAGCCCAGCGGTATGAACATTGACTTCTCTAACTTCAGATAGTTCCTCTGTCCCTCTCTTTCCCCTCCCCTTCCCAGTTCTCCCACTGTCTTCCTGTGTCCAACTACATCCTTTCTTTGTCCCGCCCCCTCCCCTGACATCAGTCTGCAGAAGGGTCTCGACCCGAAACGTCACCCATTCCTTCTCTCCTGAGATGCTGCCTGACCTGCTGAGTTACTCCAGCATTTTGTGATACCTTCATAAAAAATAGGTGCAGGAGGAGGCCATTCAACCTTTCGAGCCAGCACCACCATTCATTGTGATCATGGCTGATCATCCACAATCAGTAACCCGTGCCTGCCTTCTCCCCATACCCCTTGATTCCACTAGCCCCTAGAGCTCTATCTAACTCTCTCTTAAATTCATCCAGTGATTTGGTCTCCACTGCCCTCTGTGGCAGAGTATTCCACAAACTCACAACTCTCTGGGTGAAAAAGTTCCTTCTCACCTCAGTTTTAAATGGCCTCCCCTTTATTCTAAGACTGTGTCCCCTGGTTCTGGACTCCCCCAACATTGGGAACATTTTTCCTGCATCTAGCTTGTCCAGTCCAGTCGATTTGTACCAGTATCTGCAGTTATCTTCCTACACTAATGGCCCTATGTGTACTCTGCCAGTGCGTTTAATTTCTAAGATTCTGGACATAAACTTCATGGAATACTAGCAGAAAAAGACCTGATATTGAATATAACTCTAAATGCTAATCGATTAAATAGACAATAGACAATAGACAATAGGTGCAGGAGGAGGCCATTTGGCCCTTCGAGCCAACACCGCCATTCAATGTGATCATGGCTGATCATTCTCAATCAGTACCCCGTTCCTGCCTTCTCCCCATACCCCCTGACTCCGCTATCCTTAAGAGCTCTATCTAGCTCTCTCTTGAATGCACTCAGAGAATTGGCCTCCACTGCCTGCTGAGGCAGAGAATTCCACAGATTCACAACTCTCTGGCTGAAAAAGTTTTTCCTCATCTCCGTTCTAAATGGCCTACCCCTTATTCTTGAACTGTGGCCCCTTGTTCTGGACTCCCCCAACATTGGGAACATGTTTCCTGCCTCTAACGTGTCCAACCCCTTAATAATCTTATACGTTTCGATAAGATCTCCTCTCATCCTTCTAAATTCCAGTGTATACAAGCCTAGTCGCTCCAGTGTTTCAACGTATGACAGTCCCGCCATTCCGGGAATTAACCTAGTAAACCTACACTGCACGCTCTCAATAGCAAATGATGAACAAACTTGACACATAAAATGTTGTGATGCAAAATCAACTTTAAATTGCATGATATCCATTCAACCATCACAGCCAAAAAGGGCAATATACATTTGTAAAATCATACAGGTGCTGGATATTAAACACATCATAGACTATATCCATGCACTGGGCTGTTTTTCAATGATTAATTTTCCTGATGCAGTTTGCAGGTGAAGCATTTATTCTTTGACCTATCATCTAAACAGTTATTTGAAGCAGATTTGTTTTTTTTCAAAGCATGTTTATGTTTCAAGTGCAAAATATAACAAATTTTGCACAATCATTACCAAACGGAATGCATTTCATTATTAATGCCTGAGTGCTCATGTTGGAAAAGCAGAAAAGCCCGGGTGTGGAAATTATGAATCTTATTTAAAAATGGTGTCTAAATGGATTTTCAGCTATAAAATATAGATATTTTCTAAAGTTTTTTTTTCAAAAGGAGTTTACTTTGCACATTAAATCTTACCAACACTGAATGGAAGACACTTAAAGAAGGATGAGAGGAGATCTTATCCAAACGTATAAGATTATTAAGGGGTTGGACACGTTAGAGGCAGGAAACATGTTCCCAATGTTGGGGGAATCCAGAACCAGGGGCCACAGTTTAAGAATAAGGGGTAGGCCATTTAGAACTGAGATGAGGAAAAACTTTTTCAGTCAGTGTGTTGTGAATCTGTGGAATTCTCTGCCTCAGAACGCAGTGGAGGCCAATTCTCTGAATGCATTCAAGAGAGAGCTAGATAGAGCTCTTAAGGATAGCGGAGTCAGGGGGTATGGGGAGAAGGCAGGAACGGGGTACTGATTGAGAATGATCAGCCATGATCACATTGAATGGCGGTGCTGGCTCAAAGGGCCGAATGGCCTCCTCCTGCACCTATTGTCTATTGTCTAAACCTGTCCTATCCATGTACCTGTCTGACTGTTTCGTAAACGTTGGGATAGTCCCAGCCTCAACTACCTCCTCTGGCAGTTTGTTCCCAAATGGAAAGTTATGCTGGGAAAATTGGTCAATGGTAGAATTCTTTCTTCAGTGTTGCCCGCACTCCAATTGAATGGGTGAACATGTTGGGAGAGTGTAGTTAATTCAATTTTACACAGCTATGTTTTGCGCCAGCACAATTGACTATGCATGGAGCCATTGTCGATGTTATTTGACTATGCTGCGCCATTTTGAGCCGTTTTAAAACAGCATAATATCATTGCGCATGCACAAAATTAAGCTTCCTAAAGTAGCATGCAACTATAAGAGTTTGTCCCAGAGAAACTGCAGGAATAAATTAAGCTAAACTCCCTTTACAATTCAAGTCTTATCTCTCCAGCACAATTATTTCATTTAAAAAGAGGTTTAAAAAAATTACAGATATGAATAACAAACATTTAAACTAACATGGAGTTTACTGTAAGGTACAAAGGGTGCAAATGAAAATCAGCATCTTGAAGTGTGGGAAAGAACTGCAGATCCTCGTTTAAATCAAAGTCTAAGAATAAAGGAGAGGCCATTTAAAACTGAGGTGAGAAAAAACTTTTTCACCCAAATAGTTGTGAATTTGTGGAATTCTCTGCCACAGAGGGCAGTGGAGGCCAATTCACTGGATGAATTTAAAAGAGAGTTAGATAGAGCTCAAGGGGGTAGTGGGATCAAGGGATATGGGGAGAAGGCAGGCACGGGTTACTGATTGTGGATGATCAGCCATGATCACAATGAATGGCGGTGCTGGCTCGAAGGGCCAAATGGCCTCCTCCTGCACCTATTTTTTATGTTTCTATAAAGGTAGACACAAAACGGCGGCACGATGGCGCAGCGGTAGAGTTGCTGCCTTACAGTGAATGCAGCGCCAGAGACTCAGGTTCGATCCTAACTACGGGCGCCGTCTGTACGGAGTTTGTACGTTCTCCCCGTGACCTGCGTGGGTTTTCTCCGAGATCTTCGGTTTCCTCCCACACTCCAAAGACGTACAGGTATGTAGGTTAATTGGCTGGGCAAATGTAAAATATTGTCCCTAGTGGGTGTAGGATAGTGTTAGTGTGCGGGGATCGCTGGGCGGCGCGGACTCGGTGGGCCGAAGGGCCTGTTTCCGCGCTGTATCTCTAAATCTCTAAATCTAAAAATGCTGGAGTAACTCAGCTGGACAGGCAGCATCTCTGGAGAGAAGGAATGGGTGACGTTTCAGGTCTGGACCCGAAACGTCACCCGTTCCTTCTCTCCAGAGATGCTGCCTGCCCCGCTGAGTTACTCAAGCATTTTGTGTCTACCTTCAACATTTTGAAGAATGGAATATTGATGTAGAAGTGAAGCTTAATTTCTAATGTTGTTCTCAAAATACTGAAGTGATGAAATGTCAAAAGAAAACGCTCCAGTTCATGACCAACCATGGACCTTGCCTGTTGTGTGCATGCTTAATTTAATTTTATTACAAGAGTCCACTGTAGGCTTTTCCATAAAATGCACAGCTCATTAGATCATGTACGAATGACTGGATGCAATCCATCATCCAGGGGAAAAAAAAGCTATACAATATTTTCCTCTGGGACTTTACAATTCTCGCTTGATAATTTTCACACTGGAAAGCATGAGTCATACAGCAATCCCAAAAGTAGAGAAATAGCAGAGAAAATTGTAAAAAACTGCATAATCTCAAGATACAACAGTTCGCAACAGTGTAGAAGACCCACAATTGTGCCTGTCAATCGGGGATATTTTATAAAGCACCGTGTTTTCTTTACTCTAATAACGCAATACGATTCTGCAATTAGTTCTCTAATGCGCGGACAGAGATTTATATTGGATACCTGTTGTACGCTAATCATCTTTAAAGGACCGTTCGCTGAGCCTGCTTCAATACCCGGGTGGAACAACGTTTTGTTCACAGCAGCAGAGTTCAGATTTGTTCTCTCTGTCAGCAGTTGCTTGCCTGAAGGTGGTGAATGGAAGCACCAACATTGTGTGTAATAATGTTAGGCATGTATACATAAAACAGGATATTTGAAATACTCCAGTACATTATTGAAGAAACAGTGTTTGAAATGGTGGGAGCAAAGTCTTGTTTATTCGATGGTTGGTCCATTTTCTATTGCAAAGGGCTTTCCCAGCTCTCAGTTGATGAGCCTCAGGTACAAGTCGAGCTGCTGACTTCTCCGCCAGTAGGTTCCACAGTCAGCTTGCTACCATTTTCCTGGGATAGGAACTCCACATTCGTACCAGCCCACGTAGTAGTTGGCCGTTCCACCATAATTCCCAACTCCACCAATCAGGCCAAACGTCACTGGCTGTTGACGATAACTCCGATAATAACCTGAAAATCAACATCAGAAATTGGTCACTGCATGTGTAGGAAGGAAACGCAGATGCTGGTTTACACCGAAGACAGACACAAAATGCTGGAGTAACTCAGTGGGACAGGCAGCGTCTCTGGAGAGAAGGAACGGGTGACGTTTCTGGTCTTGAATTGAATTGAATTGAATAAATTTATTGGCCAAGTATGTACACATACAAGGAATGTGCCTTGGTGCTCCGCTCGCAAGTAACAGCATGAACATACAGTAAACAATTAAGAATAAAGCAAAAAACATTAAAACATTAAGAATAAAACATTATAGTTTAAATATGTGAATGAAATAAACCAGAGCAAAAAGAGGCTACAGACTTTTGGTTATTGAGTAGAGCTACTAATACTACTTTCCTAATCATCTGGATAGAAGGAACAGGTGACGTTTCGGGTCGAGACCCTTCTTTCATCCAGAGATGCTGCCTGTCCCGCTGAGTTACTCCAGCATTTTGTGTCTATCTATTGATTACTGAATGAACAGAACAATATCAAAATAAATGGTGACATTTCGGGTCGAGACCCTTCTTCAGACTGAAGAAGGGTCTCGACCCGAAACGTCACCCATTCCTTCTCTCCTGAGATGCTGCCTGACCTGCTGAGTTACTCCAGCATTTTGTGAATAAACACCTTTGATTTGTACCAGCATCTGCAGTTATGTTCTTATAATATCAAAATAAATATAAAATGCTGGAGTAACTCAGTGGGACAGGCAGCATCTCTGAAGAAAAGGAATGCGTGATGCTTCGGGTCGAGACCCTTACTTCAGACCCGAAACACCACCCAATCCTTTTCTCCAGAGATGCTGCCTGTCCCGCTAAATTACTCCAGCATTTGTGTCTGTCTCTGGTGTAAACCAGCATCTGTAGTTCCTTCCTACAAATATCCTAAATAAATTAGTGTTGTTTCTTCATTGTCGACTGGTAATTTGGATGCTGAAGGTTTGTCACATGTGCTGAGGTACAGTGAAATCTTTACTTTGCATGCTATCCAATCGGAACAGATAAAACTGCACGTAAATACAATGAAGTTGAAATCAAGTACAATGGGTAAACCAAAAGATTATAGTTCTCAACATTGTAGCGCACCAGTTCCATAGACAAAGTCCAATCTCGGCAACGGGGGAAGAGGTGATTTGTACAATACCCAAGCTTATGGAAGAAGGGTCTCGACCCGAAACGTCACCCATTCCTTCTCTCCTGAGATGCTGCCTGACCTGCTGAGTTACTCCAGCATTTTGTGAATAAATACCTTCAGCTTATGGAAGGACTATTCAGAAACCTGAAGTCTGAGCGGCTGGTAGAACTACTGCCTCACTGCGCCAGAGACATAGAAACATAGAAAACATAGAAAATAGTTGCAGGAGTAGGCCATTCGGCCCTTCCAGCCTGCACCGCCATTCAATATGATCATGGCTGATCATCCAGCTCAGTAACCTGTACCTGCCTTCTCTCCATACCCTCTGATCCCTTTAGCCACAAGGGCCACATCTAACTCCCTCTTAAATTATAGCCAATGAACTGGCCTCAACTACCTTCTGTGGCAGAGAATTCCACAGACTCACCACTCTCTGTGTGAAGAAATGTTTTCTCATCTCGGTCCTAAAAGACTTCCCCCTTAACTTAAGCTGTGACCCCTAGTTCTGGACTTCCCCAACATCGGGAACAATCTTCCCGCATCTAGCCTCTCCAACCCCTTAAGAATTTTATATGTTTCTATAGGATCCCACCTCAGTCTTCTAAGTCCTAACCTCGTTCAATCCTAACCTCGGGTGCTGCCTGTGTGTAGCTTGCACGTGACTGTGTGGGTTTCCTCTGGGTGCTCCGGTTACCTCCCACGTCTCAAAGTCACGTGATTAATTGGCCTCTGTAAATCGCCTCTAGTGTGCAGGGAATGGATGAGATAATGGAATGATGTAAACCTGGTGTGAATGGGTGCTCGATTGTTGATGTGGTATAAGACAATAACTGCAGATGCTGGTACAAAACGAAGGTATTTATTTCACAAAATGCTGGAGTAACTCAGCAGGTCAGGCAGCATCTCAGGAGAGAAGGAATGGGTGACGTTTCGGGTCGAGACCCTTCTTCAGACTGATGTCAAGGGGGCGGGACAAAGGAAGGATATAGGTGGAGACAGGAAGATAGAGGGAGACCTGGGAAGGGGAGGGGAAGAGAGGGACAGAGGAACTATCTAAAGTTGGAGAAGTCAATGTTCATACCACTGGGCTGCAAGCTGCCCAAGCGAAATATGAGGTGCTGTTCCTCCAATTTCCGGTGGGACTCACTATGGCACTGGAGGAGGCCCATGACAGAAAGGTCATACTGGGAGTGGGAGGGGGAGTTGAAGTGCTCAGCCACCGGGAGATCAATTTGGTTAAGGCGGACTGAGCGAAGGTTTGGCAGATAGACTGTTGGAGCCTGTAGTCCGGGTTGGGTCCGAATTGGGAGGTCTGGAAACGGAGCTGGAAGCCCCGAGGCAGAACATGGTGTCGCAGGCAAGTTCGATGAAAGCAGACGTGGCTGTTTTTGGCAGATCGACTTGGTTCAACTGTCATTGAGGCTGTTGTCCTAACACCATGTTAGTAAGTCCTCCAGAGCTCAGAGGACCATCGGAACACAGCTACCAGCCTTGGAGAGCATCGACAACACACGATGCCTCAGAAAAGCCACCAGCATCCACAAAGACTCTTCACACCCCTGCAATAGTCTGTTCGAACTCCTTCCATCGGGCAGACGATACAAGGCCTTCTACGCCCGCACCTCCAGACTCAGGAACAGCTTCATCCCCAGGACAATACCTGCTATGAACCGATCCTGCTGAGCCGGATGGTCACATCGCACAGTGAACCGGCACAGATCTACTTGCACTTTATTCTGTTTTAAAACTGTTCTAATTTGTTTCATTGGGTTGTTTAAATTAATACTGGCTAGCTAATTAAATGATTGCATCGTATGGGTGGTGCATTCCCAATCTCGTTGTACCGCTGTACAATGACAATAAAGATATATTGTATTGTATTGTATTGTATTGTATTGTATCTCCTCATGATCCAGCCCACAACACTGGTGCCATCTGCAAACTAGTTGATGGAGTTGGAGCCAAATTTAGCCACATAGTTGTGAGTGTATGCATGACTGAATGAAACATGACTGAAGTGAGTTTGGATGGGCTCACTTTAAGTTCACTTTAAATATTTAATACGATGGTGACGGGCAGCGAGAATGCAGAGAGAAACCAAATGAAGGGCTCAGGTCAATGATATTACATCAATGATCATAGACGTGAAACATGAACTCAGAACCATTTTGAAGCCAGTGGGCCACCATAGCAAATTGACATGTTTTAATCCCAGCTTTTGAATTGGTGCAATAGAATGTGACCGATTACCTGGGATGACAGGCAAAGAAGCAGGATATTCATGTGTTCCTGTCCTTCCCTCTAAGAAAGAATCAACAAACTGGCAGTGATCCTCTCCTTTCCCCCAAGCATCGCCAATGCTGTAAAAGGTATCTGAAAAAGAGAAAGAAATGTCGATAGTTGTGACAGTTAAGTTAACGTTACACCACTCACTGTTAATGCAGAGTAACAGTGATAACCACTGCTCTGTTTCACCCAGAGAGTTGTGAATTTGTGGAATCCTCTGCCACAGAGGGCAGTGGAGGCCGATTCACTGGGTGAATCTTTTTTAAATTTTAATATTTTTTTAAATATTATTTTTATTGCTTTTTCAAATAACATACAAAAACATTTAACATAACATAAAATAACATAACATAACAAGGCACATCAACAGCAAGGTCACTTTTATGCACCTAAAGGCACTTTAAATATAAAGGAAGTAAGGCACATTTCTGCTATAGTATATGTTTATATATATATATATATATATAAACTGCTCCCACCTTTAATAACCTAACCAGACAATAATCACAATGAAAATAAAGACAGTCAGCAGTTCACTACAAGGCCTCAGTAAAATCTTTCCCCTCCAGAAATTTCATAAACGAGCCCAAAATCTTTTCAAAAGTGTCAAAATTGAGAATGATCAGCCATGATCACATTGAATGGCGGTGCTGGTTCGAAGGGCCGAATGGCCTCCTCCTGCACGTATTGTGATCATGGCTGATCATTCTCAATTTCCCCTTAACTATATATGTAAGTTTCTCCAAAGCAACTTGAATTTAAAAGAGAGTTGGATAGAGCTCTAGGGGCTAGCGGAATCAAGGGATATGGTGAGAAGGCAGGCACGGGTTACTGATTGTAGATGTTCAGCCATGAAAACAATGAATGGCGGTGCTGGCTCGAAGGACTAATGGTCTCCTCCTGCACCTATTTTTCTATGTTTCTATGTCACTCTAAATACTGTTAAAATGGGAGATTTAATCTTGAAGCATTTCAAAAGGTGACCAACCGCATAAACTATCAAACTATGCTGTTGGCCTGGAACTGTCAAACTAAGACAGAATATTCATCGTCCAATCTTGTTCACTGCGGATTGATAACAATTTAGAATAACAATTAGTTGACTAGTATAATAAGAGGTTGAAACATCCTCTGATGGAGGAACTGTTCTTACTCTCTATCTCACAAAATGCTGGAGTAACTCAGCAGGTCAGGCAGCATCTCGGGAGAGAAGGAATGGGCGACGTTTCGGGTCGAGACCCTTCTTCAGACTGAAGAAGGGTCTCGACCCGAAACGTCGCACATTCCTTCTCTCCCGAGATGTTGCCTGACTTGCTGAGTTACTCCAGTATTTTGTGAATAAATACCTTCGATTTGTACCAGCATCTGCAGTTATTTTCTTACACTATCTCTTAGTCTTGATCTCAATCATTAGAATCCCCCTCATTCTCACCTTCCACCCCACCAGCCAGCGGATCCAACATATCATCCACCAACATTTCCGTCACCTACAACGGGACCCCACCACTGGCCATATCTTCCCATCCCCTCCCCTCTCTGCATTCCGCAGAGACCGTTCCCTCCGTAACTCCCTGGTCCACTCGTCCCTTCCTACCCAAACCACCCCAACCCCGGGCACTTTCCCCAGCAACCGCACGAGATGCAACACCTGTCCCTTTACCTCCCTCCTCAACTCCATCCAAGGACCCAAAAAGTCTTTCCAGGTGAGACAAAGGTTCACCTGCACCTCCTCCAACCTCATCTATTGCATCCACTGCTCTAGATGTCAAATTATTTACATCGGCGAGACCAAACGCAGGCTCGGCGATCCCTTCGCTGAACACCTGCGCTCGGTCCGCATCAACAAAACTGATCCCCCTCCCATTCCCAGTCTGACCTTTCTGTCATGGGCCTCCTCCAGTGCCATAGTGAGGCCCACCGGAAATTGGAGGAACAGCACCTCATATTTTGCCTGGGCAGTTTGCAGCCCAGCGGTATGAACATTGACTTCTCCAACTTTAGATAGCTCCTCTGTCCCTCTCTTCCCCTCCCCATTCCCAGATCTCCCTCTATCTTCCTGTCTCCACCTATATCCTTCCTTTGTCCCGCCCCCCTGACATCAGTCTGAAGAAGGGTCTCGACCCGAAACGTCACCCATTCCTTCTCTCCCGAGATGCTGCCTGACCTGCTGAGTTACTCCAGCATTTTGTGAATAAATCGATTTGTACCAGCATCTGCAGTTATTTTCTTATATTAGCTCAAGTCAACGCAGTGTGGTTTTTGTTTCATGAAATTACTTGAGAAGTAATTACTTAAGAAGTAGCTAAGCTTTAACTTTAAACATTGACCGGATTAGATCTCCATCCATTTTTCAAAAACATTATTTTTGTAAATCTTAAGCAAGGGATGAACTTTTGTTGATTCAGCCCATCTATCTTTGAATTTATTTGGTACATTTTACCGAAGTGAAATCCTATTCCCTGATATGAACTGTCTGGTTTCTTCTTGAAATGTATTAAGATTTTTTTGTTCCATCATCTATGCCAGTAAGGTAGACACAAAATGCTGGAGTAACTCAGCGGGACAGGCAGCATTTCTGGAGAGAAGGATTGGGTGACATTTCGGGTCAAGACCCTTCTTCAGACTGTCCCGCTGAGTTACTCCAGCATTTTGTGTCTACCTTCGATTTAAAACAGCATCTGCAGTTCCTTCCAACACATCTTTAGCTTAGTTTAGTTCAGCTACCAGCCTTGGAGGGCATCTACAACACACGATGCCTCAGAAAAGCCACCAGCATCCACAAAGACTCTTCACACCCCTGCAACAGTCTGTTCGAACTTCTACCATCGGACAGACGATACAAGGCCTTCTACGCCCGCACCTCCAGACTCAGGAACAGCTTCATCCCCAGGGCCATAGCTGCTATGAACCGGTCCTGCTGAGCCGGATGGTCACATCGCACAGTGAACCGGCACAGATCTACTTGCACTTTATACTGTTTTAAAACTGTTACAATTTGTTTCATTGTGTTGTTTAAATTAATACTGACTAGCTACTTAAATTATTGCATCGTATGGGAGGCGCATTCCCAATCTCATTGTACCCCTGTACAATGACAATAAAGATATTGTAGGGACATACGGATTGGCGGGGGGGTCTCGAACCCTCGGTTGGGCTAACGGGTCACGTGGTGCGGGAGCGCGAGGTATAGGTGTGTCTGGCGCCAAACTGAAGAGATGAGATTAGATTATATTAGTAGTTAAGTAGTGTGTGTCCAAAGTAAGTGCGTTGCGTCTTGTCACGGTTTTTACCAAGAATAAAGTCTTTTGATAACATCGCTCGTTTTGGACTCACTACATTGGTGACCCCGAACGTAAGATCTGAAGCGAACACGCAGAATGTCGCAGGTGGGAGCGAGCGCGGGCGAGGTTCACCTACCGCCGTTCTGGGCCCATCAGCCGCACCTGTGGTTTGTGCAGGCGGAATCACAGTTCCATCTTAAGAGGGTGGAGGAAGACCAGGAGAGGTTCCACCACCTGGTGAGCTGTCTGCAGGCGGAGGTGGCCGCGCGGGTCGGTCAGTACCTGACCAGTCCACCCCAAACGGAGCAGTACGTGGGGCTCAAGAGGCTCCTACTGAGGACTTTCGGCTGGAGCCAGAACCAGCGGGCTCTGAAGCTCCTCCATTTACCAGAGCTGGGGCAGCGGCTGCCGTCGGAGTTGATGACCGAGATGCTGACCTTGGTGGGCGACCATCAGCCGTGCATGGTGTTTGAAGCGGCTTTTCGGGAGAAGCTACCCGGGGACGTCAGGTTAGTGTTGGCCGACGTCTCGTTTGAAGATCCGGTAGCGTTCGCCGAGAAAGCCGACGCGCTCGTCAGGGAGCGACACACCCGAGACGACTCGGTTAATCGGGTCTCGAGGCCCAGCGGCAGTCGGTGGAGCGGCCGAGAGAGTGACGCATCGGCCGTTATTTCGCAGTCAGCCCGCCAAGAAGGGGCTGCGGAACATGTTTATTGGTCGCGGGCTCAAGCAACAGGGCCGAATAGGCGCGGCTGGTGTTTCTTCCATCGGCGGTGGGACAGTGAGGCCCGAAGCCGCAGAGCCCCATGTTCGTTTCCGGGGAGCCGATCGAATGTAGAGGCAGTCTCGATTGGCCGTAACTGCCGCCTCTACGCGATGGACCAAGGTACCGGGGATCGTGTTTCTGGTGGATACGGGAGCGGTTGTGAGTATTGTGCCCCCCTACGACTGTGAAGTTCAAGCGGGGGGGAAGGGGCCGCCCCTCATTGCGGTGAACGGTAGCCCCATCCGCACTTACGGTAAAAGGGCTATGTCCCTGTCCTTCGAGTCCAGGACCTACCGTTGGGATTTCATCGTTGCGGATGTGGGCCAGGCCATTTTGGGTGCGGATTTCCTATGGGCGTTTTCTTTGGTCGCAGACGTCCACGGGAGGGGCCTGCAGCCCTCGGCTAGCGTACGGCCCCGAGGTACGGGGCCTGCGGCCCCTCCAAGCGCCGCCCCACCCAGTTCAGCGACCCAGGCCATCACCACGGCCCCCGGTCAGTTCGATGCGGTCCTAGCGGACTTCCCGCAGCTCCTCGTTCAGCGGTTCAATGCACCTTCCGAGAAGCATGGGGTCGTGCACTTCATTCTGACCGAGGGGCCGCCGGTTTTTGCCCGGGCACGGCGCCTCCCACCCGACAAGCTGGCCATGGCTCGAGAGGAGTTCTTGAACTTGGAGAGGCTGGGAATTGTGCGGAAAGTGGTGAAATCATCGGACAAAGTCAGCATGGATTTACCAAAGGCAAATCATGTCTGACGAATCTTATAGAATTTTTCGAGGATGTAACTAGTAGATTGGATAAGGGAGAACCAGTCGATGTGTTATATCTGTACTTTCAGAAGGCCTTCGACAAGGTCCCACATAGGAGATTGGTGTACAAACTTAAAGCACACGGTATTGAGGGTTCAGTGTTGAGGTGGATAGAAAATTGGTTGGCGGACAGGAAGCAAAGAGTAGGAATAAACGGGTCCTTTTCAGAATGGCAGGCAGTGACTAGTGGGGTACCGCAAGGCTCAGTGCTGGGACCCCAGTTATTTACAGTGTATATTAATGATTTGGACGAGGGAATTGAATGCAACATCTCTAAGTTTGCGGATGACACAAAGCTGGGTGGCAGTGTTAGCTGCGAGGAGGATGCTAGGAGGCTGCAGAGTGACTTGGATAGATTAGGAGAGTGGGCAAATGCATGGCAGATGCAATATAATGTGGATAAATGTGAGGTTATCCACTTTGGTGGCAAGAACAGGAAAGCAGAGTATTACCTGAATGGTGACCGATTGGGAGAAGGGGAGATGCAACGTGACCTGGGTGTCATGGTGCACCAGTCATTGAAAGCAAGCATGCAGGTGCAGCAGGCAGTGAAGAAAGCGAATGGTATGTTGGCATTCATAGCAAGAGGATTTGAGTTTAGGAGCAGGGAGGTTCTGCTGCAGTTGTACAGGGCCTTGGTGAGACCGCACCTGGAATATTGTGTGCAGTTTTGGCCTCCTAACCTGAGGAAAGACGTTCTTGCCTTAGAGGGAGTACAGAGAAGGTTCACCAGATTGATCCCTGGGATGGCGGGACTTACATATGAGGAAAGACTGGATAGACTCGGCTTGTACTCGCTGGAATTTAGAAGACTGAGGGGGGATCTTATAGAAACATATAAAATTCTTAAGGGGTTGGAGAGGCTAGATGCGGGAAGATTGTTCCCGATGTTGGGGGAGTCCAGAACCAGGGGTCACAGCTTAAGGATAAGGGGGAAGTCTTTTAGGACCGAGATGAGAAAACATTTCTTCACACAGAGAGTGGTGAGTCTGTGGAATTCTCTGCCACAGAAGGTAGTTGAGGTCAGTTCATTGGCTATATTTAAGAGGGAGTTAGATGTGGCCCTTGTGGCTAAAGGGATCAGGGGGTATGGAGAGAAGGCAGGTACAGGATACTGAGCTGAATGATCAGCCATGATCATATTGAATGGCGGTGCAGGCTCGAAGGGCCGAATGGCCTACTCCTGCACCTATTTTCTATGTCTATGTCTAGTCCGTGGGCCTCCCCCTTGCATATGGTTTCCAAAGCATCTGGAGGGTGGAAACCATGTGGGGATTTCCGACGACTTAACGCGGCAACACGGCCGGACCGCTACCCGATTCCGCGCATACAGGACTTCTCAGCCAGCCTGGAGGGGGCTACAATTTTTTCTAAGATCGATTTAGTGCGGGGATATCATCAGATCCCGGTCCACCCGCCGGACATTCCAAAGACGGCTATCATTACTCCGTTCGGGTTGTTTGAGTGGTTGCGTATGCCTTTCGGCCTTAAAAACGCAGCTAAGGCATTCCAGCGTCTGATGGACCGTGTGGGTCGAGGTTTGCCGTTCGTGTTTATTTACCTCGATGACATTTTGATTGCCAGCCGTTCGGTCCAGGAGCACTTAGTCCACCTCCGCACGGTGTTCCAGAGGCTGCAAGACCACGGCCTGATTCTCCATCCGGCCAAATGCCAATTCGGCCTGTCGGCGGCAGATTTTTTGGGTCACCGGATTGCCAGCTAAGGTGGACGCGGTCCGCTCTTTCCCACGCCCTACTACCATCAAGGGCCTGCAGGAATTCGTGGGCATGGTGAACTTTTATCACCGGTTCGTGCCTGCAGCAGCTCGGGTCATGCGCCCCCTTTTTCTATGCCTCGCAGGTAACCCCGCAGAGTTGGTATGGTCCGCATCTGCAGAGACGGCTTTTGTCGCGGTCAAACAGGCCCTCGCCAACGCCACCATGCTAGTACACCCGCGCTCCTCCGCCCCCACGGCTCTGACGGTGGACGCCTCAGACGTGGCGGTGGGTGGGGTTTTGGAGCAGCAGGTCGAGGGGTCGCTGGCAGCCCCTGGCGTTTTTCAGCCGGCAGCTCTCGCGAGCCGAGCTCAAATATAGTGCGTTTGATAGGGAGCTCCTGGCCCTCTATTTAGCAGTCCGCCACTTCCGTTATTTTTTGGAAGGCCGTTCTTTTGTGGCCTACACGGATCACAAACCTCTGACATTCGCTTTTGCTAAGGTTTCTGATCCGTGGTCAGCTCGCCAGCAGCGGCACCTCACCCTGATTTCGGAGTTTACCACCGTACTGTGTGCAGTTTTGGTCTCCAAATTTGAGGAAGGATATTCTTGCTATGGAGGGCGTGCAGCGTAGGTTCACTAGGTTAATTCCAGGAATGGCGGGACTGTCGTATGTTGAAAGGCTGGAGCGATTGGGCTTGTATACACTGGAATTTAGAAGGATGAGGGGGGATCTTATTGAAACATATAAGATAATTAGGGGATTGGACACATTAGAGGCAGGAAACATGTTCCCAATGTTGGGGGAGTCCAGAACAAGGGGCCACAGTTTAAGAATAAGGGGTAGGCCATTTAGAAGGGAGATGAGGAAAAACTTTTTCAGTCAGAGAGTGGTGAATCTGTGGAATTCTCTGCCTCAGAAGGCAGTGGAGGCCAATTCTCTGAATGCATTCAAGAGAGAGCTGGATAGAGCTCTTAAGGATAGCGGAGTGAGGGGGTATGGGGAGAGGGCAGGAACAGGGTACTGATTGAGAGTGATCAGCCATGATCGCATTGAATGGCAGTGCTAGCTCGAAGGGCTGAATGGCCTACTCCTGCACCTATTGTCTATTGTCTATTGTCATGTCCGTCATATTGCGGGTAGGCTTAATGCTGTTGCTGATGCCCTGTCCCGGCCGGCCATTCCCTCCGTGGCCGTGGTAGGCGGACAGGTGGATTTCCAGGAGCTAGCGGAGGCTCAGCGCCTGGAAGGAACTGCCGGGGTGTACGCCTCCACAGCCTCGGGACTGCGTTTGGAGCAGGTGGCGTATGGCCCCACAGGTACCAAGTTGTGGTGTGACGTTTCCCTTCCACGCCCTCGCCCGGTGGTGCCTGCTGCCCTGTGGCGTAAGGTTTTTGAGGCCATTCATGGCTTGGCACATCCGTCCATCAGGGCGACTTCGGCCATGGTGGCCGCCCGGTTTGTCTGGCACGGCCTGCGGAAGCAGGTGGCAGCCTGGGCACGCGCCTGCATTCCGAGCCAGACCTCCAAAGTTCATCGCCATGTCCAGCCCCCATACCAGAGATTCGAGGTTCCCCCAGTCCATTTTTTCCACATCCATGTGGATTTGGTGTGTCCATTGCCCTATTCCAGGGGTTATACTCATCTACTGACGGTGGTTGATCGGTTTACACATTGGCCGGAGGCGCTCCTGTTGTCGGACACCTCGGCGGCCTCCTGTGCACGGGCCCTGGCGTTGCATTGGGTGGCCCGTTTCGGCGTCCTGGCTATCATCACCACAGATCAGGGAGCCCAGTTCACCTCGTCCCTCTGGGCCACGCTGGCATAGTTGTATGGGTCTCGCTTACAGCAGACCACCGCCTATCATCCCCAATCCAACGGGATGGTGGAGCGTTTCCATCGGCAGCTTAAGGCGTCCCTCTGTGCTCGCCTGACCGGCCACGATTGGGCTGACCAGCTGCCTTGAGTCCTCCTCGGCATTCGTACGGCCCCAAAGGCCGAGCTAGGCACATCCTCGGCCGAGCTCGTCTACGGTTCGCCCCTGCGGGTGCCGGGTGACATTCTCCCTTCCGCCCCCGCCTTGCCGCCGCCCGTTACATCGGTGTTGGGTTCCCTCCGGGCACGGGTGGGTTCTCTGGCTCCAGTCCCGACCTCCAGTCACGGAAGCACAGCAGTCCACGACCCATCGGACTTGCGGGACTGCGGTTTCGTGTTTCTTCGGAAAGATTCCCACCGCCCCCCTCTTCGGCCGGTTTATCAGGGCCCGTTCCAGGTGCTTAAAAGAGGGGCTGTCACCTTCACCTTGCAGGTGGGAAATCGCCAGGAGCTCGTTTCAGTATCCCGGCTCAAGCCGGCCCATTTGGACCAGGACCTCCACATGTCGGTGGCTCAGCCGCCGTGCAGGGGCCGGCCTATGGCCGCCCCACTGGTCCCGCCAGCGGCGCCCTGTTTGCCACCTCTCGGCCCCCCGCCGCCTATGGTTGGGCCCGGACCGCCGTTCCCGATCAAGCGCTCTCCGTCGCCTACGCCCTCCGCTTCCGTGGCCCCTCCATCGCCTCTGGCGGCGGCGGCCTCCCCGCCTCCCGTCACGTTGGCGGTATCGGTTTCCCCCCTCCGTACGCGTTCCGGGAGGGAGGTCCGGGCGCCCGTGAGGTATGGTTTCGAGGGTTCTGCGGGGGGGGTCATGTAGGGACATACGGATTGGCGGGGGGGTCTCGAACCCTTGGTTGGGCTAACGGGTCACGTGGTTCGGGAGCGCGAGGTATAGTTGTGTCTGGCGCCAAACTGGAGAGATGAGATTAGATTATATTAGCTAGTTAGGTAGTGTGTGTCCAAAGTAAGTGCATTGCGTCTTGTCACGGTTTTTACCAAGAATAAAGTCTTTTGATAACATCGCTCGATTTAGACTCACTACAACATATTGTATTGTATTGTATTGTATTGTATTGTTTAGAGATACAGCGCGGAAACAAGTCCTTCGGCCCACCGGGACCGTGCTGACCAATGATCCTCGCACATTAACTCTATCCTTCACCCACTAGGGACAATTTTTTGTTTTACATTTACCAAGCCAATTAACCTACAAGCCTGCACGTCTTTGGAGTGTGGGAGGAAACCGAAGATCTCGGAGAAAACCCACGCAGGTCACGGGGAGAACGTACAAACTCCGTACAGATGGCACCCGTAGTCGGGATGGAACCCGGGTCTCTGGCGCTGCATTCGCTGTAAGGCAGCAACTCTACCGCTGCGCCACCGTGACCGACATATCTGTGCTAATCCTTCCAATGAAGATGTTACTGCTATATTTCCTCTTTTTTGTTATATATTTTTATACTTATAGAATCACAGAAGTTCATAGAAAATAAACTAGCCCAATCATTGAGGCAATAGACAATAGACAATAGGTGCAGGAGGAGGCCATTCGGCCCTTCGAGCCATTCAATGTGATCATGGCCGATCATTCTCAATCAGTACCCCATTCCTGCCTTCTCCCCATACTCCCTGACTCCGCTATCCTTAAGAGCTCTATCTAGCTCTCTCTTGAATGCATTCAGAGAATTGGCCTCCACTGCCTTCTGAGGCAGAGAATTCCACAGATTCACAACTCTCTGACTGCAAAAGTTTTTCCTCATCTCAGTTCTAAATGGCCTACCCCTTATTCTTAAACTGTGGCCCCTTGTTCTGGACTCCCCCAACATTGGGAACATGTTTCCTGCCTCTAACGTGTCCAATAATCTTATACGTTTCGATAATATCTCCTCTCATCCTTCTAAATTCCAGTGTATACAAGCCTAGTCGCTCCAGTCTTTCAACATACGACAGTCCCGCCATTCCGGGAATTAACCTAGTAAATCTACGCTAGCATTTCAGTTTAGTCTTGCAAGAGACCAGCAGAATTGACACAGGAATGTCAAACTTCATGGAAGCATGGGAGCACACTGTCCAAAGTCAAAGCAACTCTTCAAACACCCGTGTCTTGGTTTGGCTGCAGCCAGCAACAATGTCATCAACTCTTACCACTTAAAACATTTACAACAAGATTGATTTCCTCCACTTCTGCAGCATTGTTTGCGGCCAAAACATGTTCCTACCTTTCCACATTTTCAACTCACAGCTCAATTGAAATATTAAAACAATAAGCTGCCACATTTGTGTTCTTCCTGCCTATGCCTCAACACTACCAAGGTAAGCTTAAAAGACCTCGTGAAAATCAACGAGAAGGTTCTACATGTTCAAAGAAGGAAAGATATTTATCATCAACGAGCTTTTTTCTACAATTCCACGAATGAGCTCCAATCCATAGAATGGATCTTAATAGACAATAGACAATAGGTGCAGGAGGAGGCCATTCGGCCCTTCGAGCCAGCACCGCCATCCAATGTGATCATGGCTGATCATTCTCAATCAGTACCCCGTTCCTGCCTTCTCCCAATACCCCCTGACTCCGCTATCCTTAAGAGCTCTATCTAGCTCTCTCTTGAATGCATTCAGAGAATTGGCCTCCACTGCCTTCTGAGGCAGAGAATTCCACAGATTCACAACTCTCTGACTGAAAAAGTTTTTCCTCATCTCAATTCTAAATGGCCCACCCCTTATTCGTAAACTGTGGCCATTGTTCTGGACTCCCCCAACATTGGGAACATGTTTCCTGCCTCTAACGTGTCCAACCCCTTAATAATCTTATACGTTTCGATAAGATCTCCTCTCATCCTTCTAAATTCCAAAGTATACAAGCCTAGTCGCTCCAGTCTTTCAACATATGACAGTCCCGCCATTCCGGGAATTAACCTAGTAAACCTACGCTGCACGCCCTCAATAGCAGACTGAAGAAGGGTCTCGACCCGAAACGTCACCCATTCCTTCTCTCCCGAGATGCTGCCTGACCTGCTGAGTTACTCCAGCATTTTGTGAATAAATACCTTCAATTTGTACCAGCATCTGCAGTTATTTTCTTATACTATATATTTTTTAATATATATAGAACAGAAGCACAGGATGATACGGAAATAGGTGGTCGGCCAGGTCGAAATCAAATCAGTAGTAAAGAAAGCAAGCTCAATGTTAGCATTTATTTCAAGAGGGCTTGTATACAAAAAGAGGGACATAATGTTGAGGCTCTATAAGGCGCTGGTCAGGCCGCATTTGGAATATTGTGAGCAATTTTGGGCCCCATATCTGAGGAGGATGTGCTGGCTCTGGAGAGGGTCCAGAGGAGGTTTACAAGAATGATCCCAGGAATGAGTGGGTTAACCTCTGATGAGTGTTTGTCGGCACTGGGCCTGTACTCACTGGAGTTTAGAAGAATGAGGGGGGACCTCATTGAAACATCCAGAATAGTCCAAGGCTATGTGGATGTGGAGAGGATGTTTCCACTAGTGGGAGAGTCTAGGACTAGAGGTCACAGCCTCGGAATTAGAGGATGTTCTTTTAGGAAGGAGATGAGGAGAAATTCATTTAGTCAGAGGGTGGTGAATCTGTGGAATTCTTTGCCACAGAAGGCTGTGGAGGCCAAGTCAGTGGATATTATTAAGGCAGAGATAAATTCCTGATTAGTACAGGTGTCAGAGGTTATGGGGAGAAGGCAGGAGAATTGGGTTAGGAGGGAGAGATGGATCAGCCATGATTGAATGGCAGAGTAGACTTGATGGGCTGAAGGGCCTAATTCTACTCCTATCACTTATAGAAACATAGAAGCATAGAAAATAGGTGCAGGAGGAGGCCATTCGGCCCTTCGAGCCATCACCGCCATTCAATGTGATCATAGACAATAGACAATAGGTGCAGAAGGAGGCCATTCGGCCCTTCGAGCCAGCACCGCCATTCATTGTGATCATGGCTGATCGTCCCTAATCAATAACCCGTGCCTGCCTTCTCCCCATATCACTTGATTCCACTAGCCCCTAGAGCTCTATCTAACTTTCTCTTAAATCCATCCAGTGATTTGTCCTCCACTGCCCTCGGTGGCAGAGAATTCCACAAATTCACAACTCTCTGGGTGGAAAAGTTTCTTCTCACCTCAGTTTTCATGACCTTATGATATCTGCGTCGGACATGGTGCCAGGATTAATTAATCTTGCCTGCCTGCACATGATCCATACCCCTCCATTCCCTGCGTATCTATGTGCTGATGTTAAAAGCTTTCTAAACGTCACGATTTTATCTGGCGCTACCACCCACGCGAGCAGCATGTTCCAGGCACCCACCTCACCCCAGTGTAAAACACTTGCCCCACACATTCTCCTCTCTCACCTTGAAACCACGCTCACTCGTCTTTGACATGTCCACCCTAGGAAAAAGTTTCAGAGCATAGTGTGCTCGTCTAAATGGTGAATGATCTCATGGACTTGGAAAAGATCCAAGGGAAAATTAAAGGAAAAATCCTCACTTAAAGATTGTTATACAGGCCCTTTAGTTTAATATAGAACAGAGATATATCAGTATAAATAAAAGGATTGGAGGGTAAAGGATCACTATAAGCCATGTTTCCAAAATCATGAGAGGAATAGATCGGGTAGATGCACAGAGTCTTTTACTCCCCCAACATTGGGAACATGTTTCCCGCCTCTAACGTGTCCAACCCCTTAATAATCTTATACGTTTCGATAAGATCCCCTGTCATCCTTCTAAATTCCAGTGTATGTAACCATTGACATGTGTTTGGAGTGTGGGGGGAAACCAGAGTAGGGGAATCGAGGACCAGAGGACATAGGTTCAAGGTGAAGGGGAAGAGATTTAATAGGAATCCGAGGGGTAACTTTTTCACACAGAGGGTGGTGGGTGTATGGAACAAGCTGCCAGAGGAGGTAGTTGAGGCTGGGACTATCACCGTTTAAGAAACAGTTGGACAGGTATGTGGATAGGACAGGTTTGGAGGGTTATGGACCAAGTGCAGGCAAGTGGGACTGGGGTAGCTGGGACATTGTTGGCCGGTGTGGGCGAGTTGGGCCGAAGGGCCTGTTTCCACACTGTATCAATCCCATGACTCTATAAACCCATTTAACTGCGACTAGATTTATAGGGTTAAACAATGGGAAGAATTGAATGCATGATAACCTCTCTGATTTTTCTACAGATTGCTAAACTTTTGGAATATATTGCAACCCAGTAGAAACGGTTCTAAATCTGGCCTCAAGGCCAGAGAAGATATCTTTTAGGTGTTGTGTGTAGAAAGGAACCGCAGATGCTGGTTTAAACCGAAGATAGAGGCAAAATGCAGGAGTAACTCAGCGGGACAGGCAGCATCTCTGGAGAGAAGGAATGGGTGACGTTTCGGGTCGAGACCCGAAATGTTACCCATTCCTTCTCTCCGGAGATGCTTCCTGTCCCGCTGAGTTACTCCAGCGTTTTGTGTCTATCATATAGGTGTTGTCATGATAGGTGACATTTGATCATGTTATCTTTGGGACCAGTTAAGATCAAGTCGGTCACCAAAGAGTAATTTCGCCCAAGCTTTCCTCAGCTACCTTCCTTTGATTTATTGCCTCTCCCGGGAGGTCATATGAATGGTTTATTTGGAAGTAGTAGATTTAGATTTAGAGATACAGCGCAGAAACAGGCCCTTCGGCCCACCGGGTCCGCGCCGCCCAGCGATCCCCGCACATCAACACTATCCTACACACACTACGGACAATTTTTTTATTTTTTTTTTACATTTGCCCAGCCAATTAACCTACAAACCTGTACGTCTTTGGAGTGTGGGAGGAAACCGAAGATCTCGGAGAAAACCCACGCAGGTCACGGGGAGAACGTACAAACTCCGTACAGACGGCGCCCGTAGTCAGGATGGAACCCGGGTCTCCGGCGCTGCATTCGCTGTAAGGCGGCAACTCTACCGCTGCGCCACCGTGACCGCCCTAGTATTTGCTGAGGCTGCCATGCCTCGCTCGGCCTGTTTGTTAATTCCACATGTGTGGACACAAGCAAATCTTTTGTCAACTGTCCAACTCACATCTCGAACTCTGGTTTTGGGAAATATAGAATAATTGAGTGCTTGCCAATCATGGTGAATATAGCTAAAGTCCAGTCATGCATCTCAGCTATCAAAAGACTGGACAAACCATTTGCCAAGATTCTTTGGGCGGCACAGTGGCACAGCGGCGGAGTTGCTGCCTTGCAGCACCAGAGGCCCACGTTCCATCCAGACCACGGGTGCTGTCTGTACGGAGTTTGCACGTTCTCTCCCTGTGACCACATGGGGTTTCTCCGGTTTTCCCCCCACACTCCAAAGACATGTCAGTGGTTACATACACTGGAACTTAGAAGGATGAGAGGGGATCTTATCGAAACGTATAAGATTATTAAAGGGTTGGACACGTTAGAGGCAGGAAACATGTTCCCAAGGTTGGGGGAGTCCAGAACCAGGGGCCACACAGTTTAAGAATAAGGGGTAGGCCATTTAGAACTGAGATGAGGAAAAACTTTTCCAGTCAGAGAGAGAGTTGTGAATCTGTGGAATTCTCTGCCTCAGAAGGCAGTGGAGGCCAATTCTCTGAATGCATTCAAGAGAGAGCTAGATAGAGCTCTTAAGGATAGCGGAGTCAGGGGGTATGGGGAGAAGGCAGGAACGGGGTACTGATTGAGAATGATCGGCCATGATCACATTGAATGGTGGTGCTGGCTCGAAGGGCCGAATGGCCTCCTCCTGCACCTATTGTCTATTGTTCCGGGGAGAAGGCAGGAGAATGGGGTTAGGAGGGAGAGATAGATCAGCCATGATTGAATGGCGGAGTAGACTTGATGGGCCGAATGGCCTCATTCTACTCCTGTTCCTAATGACCATGTGACGCGCAGGTTTGTAGGTTAATCGGCCTCTGTAAATTGTCCCAATGTGCAGGATGGAACTAGTGCGCGGGTGATCGCTGGTCGGAACTGACTCGGTGCGGCTAAAAGGGTCTGTTTTTACTCTGCACCTCTAGAAACATAGAAACTAGGTGCAGGAGTAGGCCATTCGGCCCTTCGAGCCTGCACCGCCATTCAATATGATCATGGCTGATCATCCATCTCAGTAACCTGTACCTGCCTTCTCTCCATACCCCCTGATCCCTTTAGCCACAAGGGCCACATCTAACTCCCTCTTAAATATAGCCAATGAACTGGCCTCAACTACCTTCTGTGGCAGAGAATTCCACAGATTCATCACTCTCTGTGTGAAAAAAAACTTTCTCATCTCGGTCCTAAAAGACTTCCCCTTATCCTTAAACTGTGACCCCTTGTTCTGGACTTCCCCAACATCGGGAACAATCTTCCTGCATCTAGCCTGTCCAACCCCTTAAGAATTTTGTAAGTTTCTATAAGATCCCCCCTCAATCTTCTAAATTCCAGCGAGTACAAGCCGAGTCTATCCAGTCTTTCTTCATATGAAAGTCCTGCCATCCCAGGGATCAATCTGGTGAACCTTCTCTGTACTCCCTCTATGGCAAGAATGTCTTTCCTCAGATAAGGAGACCAAAACTGTACCCAATACTCCAGGTGTGGTCTCACCAATGCCCTGTACAACTGCAGCAGAACCTCCCTGCTCCTATACTCAAATCCCCTCGCTATGAATGCCAACATACCATTCGCTTTCTTCACTGCCTGCTGCACCTGCATGCCTACTTTCAATGACTGGTGTACCACGACACCCAGGTCTCGTTGCATCTCCCCTTCTCCTAATCAGCCACCATTCAGATAATAGTCTGCTTTCCTGTTCTTGCCACCAAAGTGGATAACCTCACATTAACCACATTATACTGCATCTGCCATGCATTTGCCCACTCACTTAACCTATCCAAGTCACCTTGCAGCCTCTAAACTGAACCCTTCTTCCACATAACTCTTCAGTTTCATACAAATCATTCAAGTCCACTATTCCTGTGCAACTGTGAACTCTGGTAATAAGGTCCATATCATCTGGCAAAAGCAATAATAAAAACAATTACAATTCACGCCAAGGGCTGAGATTGGGTGAGATTTTGTCAAATGTGTTCAGGAAAGTGTCTTTGGGCAATATGTGGAGGACCCTACAACATTTGACTCAGGAAATTGGAAACAATCACTACGATTGGGCAGGTGACTGAAGTATCGGTGGGTGAGTTTTATGAGTCCAAAGACCACAGTTCGATGAGCTTTAAAATAATTACGCATAAGAACAGGGCAAGCCCACAAGCTAACGTTCTGAAGATAAACGCAAAATGCTGGAGTAACTCAACGGGATGGGCCGCATCTCTGGAGAGAATGAGTGGGTGATCTCGACCCGAAACGTCACCCATTCCTTCTCTCCAGAGATGCTGCCCGTCCCGCTGAGTTACTCCAGCATTTTGGTTTGCCTGTCTTTGGTTTAAATCAGCATCTGCAGTTCCTTCACGCACAGTTAAAATTCTGAATTGGGACAAGGCCAAACTTTGGTGTTATTGGACAAGAATCTGCTGAAGTTAATTGGAGTGGGATGCTTGCAGACCGGGAAGTTGGATGCGTTCGACAGTGTGCTGCTGGGAGTTCAAGGCATGCATGTTCCTGACAGAGTGAAAGGCAAGGCAGCTGGGATTAAGGAACCCTAGGATGACAAGAGAAATTGAGACTCTGGTCAAGAAAAGGGAGGCATGGGCCAGGTATAGGCAGTTGGGATCAAATGTACCCCTGGAGGACTGAGAAACATATTTACGAAGGAAATCAGGGGAGCAAACAAGGGGGCAGGAGGTAACTCTGGCAGATAAAATTAAGGGCAATATAAGGAGATTGTAGTAGTACAGTAAAAGGAAAGAGGATAAAGTGAGAGTGAATAAGACCCCTCAGAAAGCAAAGCAGCCATCCAAGTTGGAGCTGCAGGAGGTAGGCAAGGTCCTCGGTGAATATTTCGTATGTTGAAAGACTGGAGCGACTAGGCTTGTATACACTGGAATTTAGAAGGATGAGAGGAGATATTATCGAAACGTATAAGATTATTAAGGGGTTGGACACGTTAGAGGCAGGAAACATGTTCCCAATGTTGGGGGAGTCCAGAACAAGGGGCCACAGTTTAAGAATAAGGGGTAGGCCATTTAGAACGGAGATGAGGAAAAACCTTTTCAGTCAGACAGTTGTGAATCTGTGGAATTCTCTGCCTCAGAAGGCAGTGGAGGCCAATTCTCTGAATGCATTCAAGGGAGAGCTGGATAGAGCTCTTAAGGATAGCGGAGTCAGGGGGTATGGGGATAAGGCAGGAACGGGGTACTGATTGAGAATGATCAGCCTTGATCACATTGAATGGTGGTGCTGGCTCGAAGGGCCGAATGGCCTCCTGCTGCACCTATTGTCTATTGTCTAATGTCTATTTCCTGTTTTTACTGCGGAGAAAAACATTTCAACAACAGAACTTGTGACAGTTAATGGAGAAGACAGTCTGTATTGTGGCTGAGGTGGTACAGGACATCCTGCGGCCTACAAAAGTAGATACATCTCCCAGATGTACCAGAAGTGTATCATACGGATCAGATATATCCGAGGATGCGTTGGGAGGTGGGAAAAGAAATTGTGGGAGCTATGAATCGTCGTCATTAGACACGGTTGAGGTGCTGGATGAGTGTAGCACGGCACGGTGGCGCAGCGGTAGAGTTGCTGCCTTACAGCGAATGCAGCGCCAGAGACCCGGGTTCCATCCCGACTACGGGCGCCGTCTGTACGGAGATTGTACGTTCTCCCCGTGACCTGCGTGGGTTTTCTCCGAGATCTTCGGTTTCCTCCCACATTCCAAAGACGTACAGGTTTGTAGGTTAATTGGCTGGGCAAATGTAAAATAAAAGTGTCCCAAGTGGATGTAGGATAGTGTTAATGTGCGGGGATCGCTGGGTGGCGCGGACCCGGTGGGCCGAAGGGCCTGTTTCTGCGCTGTATCTCTAAATCTAAAAAAATGTAGTGCCTCTAGTTAAGAAGGACTAGACCAAGTGGACCCGTTGGGCCCAAACCTCTCCTGCATTGGTGCAGTACCCTCTCCCCCCCTCCCCCCCCCCCACCACTCGTCCTCCCCTCTCCCCTTCCCTCCCCTCCTCCTCCCTCTTCACCCCTCTCTCCCTCCGCCCCCTCCCTTCCCTTCCACCTTCAATCCTCCCCCCCTCCACCCCCCCCTCCACCCCCCTTCCCCTCAACCCATGTTATCCTCCCTCCTCCCCCCCTCTCCCTCCCTACATTTAAAAATATAACACCGATTTCAATGAAACTTCTATTAGCACCAAAGGAACGACGGTGAGTAAGGTGGGCCTAAAATTGTCGTGCTATCGTGTACCGTTTTGGCTGTAGTTCAGGAACAAACAAACAAACAAACAAACAAGAGTTTTAGTGTATAGATAGCAAGAAAAACCATAGGAACTATAGACTATGAGCCTGACATTTGCGATGTATAAAATTACGAGGGGAATTGATAGTCCTTTTTCCCGGGATTAGAGGACACAGTTTTAAGGTGAAAAGGGATAGATTTAAAATGAACCTGAGGGACAACTTTTTCCACTCAGAGGGTGGTGGGTATATGGAACAGGCTTCCAGAGGAGGCAGTTGAGCCAGATGCTGTAACAACATTTAAAGGACTCTTGGGCAGGTACCTGGATAGGAAGGGTTTAATGCTGGCAAATGGAACTAGCTTAGATAGGGCATCTTTGTTGGCATATACGAAGGGCCTGTGTCCATGCTTTATGACTCTATGACAGTGGATGGCAGGACTTTCATATGAAGAAAGACTGGATAGACTCGGCTTGTACTCGCTGGAATTTAGAAGATTGAGGGGGGAACTTATAGAAACGTACAAAATTCTTAAGGGGTTGGACAGGCTAGATGCAGGAAGATTGTTCCCGATGTTGGGGAAGTCCAGAACAAGGGGTCACAGTTTAAGGATAAGGGGGAAGTCTTTTAGGACCGAGATGAGAAAGGTTTTTTTCACACAGAGAGTGGTGAATCTGTGGAATTCTCTGCCACAGAAGGTAGTTGAGGCCAGTTCATTGGCTATATTTAAGAGGGAGTTAGATGAGGCCCTTGTGGCTAAAGTGATCAGGGGGTATGGAGAGAAGGCAGGTACGGGATACTGAGTTTGGATGATCAGCCATGATCATATTGAATGGCGGTGCAGACTCGAAGGGCCGAATGGCCTGCTCCTGCACCTATTTTTCTATGTTTCTATGGAGTCTGAGAAGAGAGTAAATTGGGTAAATGAAATTCTAAGAAGCCTATCATGGGTGAAAATTAAGAGCACCGTCTGTAATTTGATGACGTAAATTTAATTAGAGAATGGTTGAAAGGAGACTTTAGGGAAAATAATTTACACAAAGGTGTCAGGGCCCTGGAGCCAGCCATTTGAAAGGATGACAGACAGATTGGGCGGCACGGTGGCACAGCGGTAGAGTTGCTGCCTTACAGCAAATGCAACGCCGGAGACCCGGGTTCGATCCTGACTACGGGCGCCGTCTGTACGGAGTTTGTACGTTCTTCCCGTGACCTGCGTGGGTTTTCCCCGAGATCTTGTACGTTAATTGGCTTGGTAAATGTAAAAATTGTCCCTAGCGGGTGTAGGATAGTGTTAATGTGCGGGGATCGCTGGTCGGTGCGGACCCGGTGGGCCGAAGGGCCTGTTACCGCGCTGTAGCTCTAAGCTAAACTAAAGTCATACAGCACAGAAGGAGGCCCTTCGGCCCAACTTGCGATCAAAGCTAGTTCCATTTGGCCGCATTTAGCCCATATCCCTCTAAACATTTCCTATCCATGTACCTATCCAAGTGTCTTTTAAATGCTGTTAGAGCAGCAGCCACAACTACCTCCTCCAGCAGCTCAATGCAGATACCTTTTTTTAAATCTTTTGGATTCTCCTTAATTCTATCTGCCAGACCTATGTCCTGCCCAATTTTGGCCATCCTGATTTACTTCCTAACTATGCTCCACAATCCGCTAAACTCCTCCAGTGATTCACTTGATCTTAGCTGTCTAAATCAAGCCCATGCCTCCTTCATTCTTAATGACCAGACCCTCAATTTATTTTTTCATTCAGGGTTCCACTGTCCCACCTGCCTTGCCCTCCACTCTATTAGGAACATGCATTCCTTGAGCTCTCAACACCACTCTTTTAAAAGCAATCCCAACTCTTTGCCCGCAAACCGAGTGGGTTTTCTCCGAGATCTTCAGTTTCCTCCCGCACTCCAAAGACGTGCAGGGCATGGAGGTTAATTGGCTTGGTCAATGTAAAAAATGTCCCTGGTGTGTGTGTGGATGGTGTTGATGTGCGGGGATCGCTGGTCGGCGCGGACCCGGTGGGCCGCAAAGTCAAGTCAAGTCAATTTTATTTGTATAGCACATTTAAAAACAACCCACGTTGACCAAAGTGCTGTACATCTGATTAGGTACTAAGGAAGAAAAAAAAAAGGCCTGCTTCCGCCCAGTATCTCTAAACTAAACATCCTACTCCAATCAACTTTAGCAAGTTCCTGTCTAATGGCATCAAAGTTAACCTTGCCCCAATTCAGAACTTTAATTTGTGAACCCGCCCTGTCGACATCCACAACTATTTTGCAGCTGATAGAACTGTACTCCTGGTCCCAAAAGGCTCGCCCACCAATACTTCAGTCACATGCCCTTCTCAATTTCCTAAGAATTCAATTCCTTCAAAACCTAGAGGCTAAGAGGCAACCTGACAGAAATAGATGAAGTTATGAAAGGTGGGTAAATGGGTTGGTGAATGTAAAAAATACCTTGGTAGGTGTTCAGAGTCTTTTTCTCATGGCAATGTCAAATACCAGAGGGCATAGTTGTTTCAATAGACAATAGACGATAGACAATAGGTGCAGGAGGAGGCCATTCGGCCCTTCGAGCCAGCACCGCCATTCAATGTGATCATGGCTGATCATTCTCAATCAGTACCCCGTTCCTGCCTTCTCCCCATACCCCCTGACTCCGCTATCCTTAAGAGCTGTATCTAGTTCTCTCTTGAATGCATTCAGAGAATTGGCCTCCACTGCCTTCTGAGGCAGAGAATTCCACAGATTCACAACTCTCTGACTGAAAAAGTTTTTCCTCATCTCAGTTCTAAATGGCCTACCCCTTATTCTTAAACTGTGGCCCCTAGTTCTGGACTCCCCCAACATTGGGAACATGTTTCCTGCCTCTAACGTGTCCAACCCCTTAATAATCTTATACGTTTCGATAATATCTCCTCTCATCCTTCTAAATTCCAGGGTATACAAGCCTAGTCGCTCCAGTCTTTCAACGTACGACAGTCCCGCCATTCCGGGAATTAACCTAGTAAACCTACGCTGCACGCCCTCAAGCCTCATACAGGCTAAGACAATAGACAATAGGTGCAGGAGGAGGCCATTCAGCCCTTCGAGCCAGCACCGCCATTCAATATGATCATGGCTGATCATTCTCAATCAGTACCCCGTTCCTGCCTCCTCCCCTGAATCCGCTATCTTTAAGAGCTTAAGAAATACAAGAAAAGTTCCAGATGCGTGCTTAGGAATGTTCATATCTAAATGCACCTAGCTAGTGTGATTACCTTGCCACCTGCATATATGGTAGTCTACACTGATCAGCCAAAACATTATGACCACTGACAGGCGAAGTGAATAACATTGATTATCTTGTTACAATGGCACCTGTCAAGGGGTGGGATATATTAGGCAGCCAGTGAACAGTCAGTTCTTGAAGTTGATGTGTTGGATGCAGGAGTAATGGGCAGGAGTAAAGACCTGAGCGACTTTGACAAGGGCCAAATTGTTATGGCCAGACGACTGGGTCAGAGCATCTCTGAAACGGCAAGGCTTGTGGGGTGCTCCCGGTCAGCAGTGGTGAGTACCTACCGACAGTGGTCCGAGGAGGGACAAACCACAAACCGGCGACAGACAGGGTGTTGGGCGCCCAAGGTTCATCGATGCACGAGGGCAACGAAGGCTATCCCGTCTGGTCCGAACCGACAGAAGGTCGACTGTGGCACAAGTCACAGAAAATGTTAATGGTGGTCACGGGAGGAATGTGTCACAATACACAGTGCATCGCACCCTGCTGTGTATGGGGCTGCACACGGAGGACCAACAGCATATTAGGCAGGTGGGCATAATGTTTTGGCTCATCAGGTCATAATGTTTTGGCTCATCAGGTCATAATGTTTTGGGTGATTGGTGTATATGGATTAGGTATATATATCTTGCTCATGTATATGGATGAGCAAGTATATAGCTGGATATTGATATTTGCATACAGTAGTCTACATTAGATACATGGAAATATCAATTTGTTTGTAGTGCCTATATGGTTGGATCAACTTAAACTCGAGTTCTACTGTGGAGAGTGGAAGTAGACAATAGATTTCTTAGGTAGACACAAAAATGCTGGAGTAACTCAGCATCTCTGGAGAGAAGGAATGGGTGACGTTTCGGGTCGAGATCCTTCTTCAGACTGAATAAGAAAATAACTGCAGATGCTGGTACAACTCGAAGGTATTTATTCACAAAATGCTGGAGTAACTCAACAGGTCAGGCAGCATCTCAGGAGAAAAGGAATGGGTGACGTTTCGGGTCAAGACCCTTCTTCAGACTGATGTCAGAGGGGTGGGACAAAGGAAGGATGTAGGTGGAGACAGGAAGATAGAGGGAGATCTGGGAAGGGGGATGGGAAGAGAGGGACAGAGGAACTATCTAAAGTTGGAGAAGTCAATGTTCATACCACTGGGCTGCAAACTGCCCAGGCGAAATATGAGGTGCTGTTCCTCCAATTTCCGGTGGGCCTCACTATGGCACTGGAGGAGGCCCATGACAGAAAGGTCAGACTGGGAGTGGGAGGGGGAGTTGAAGTGCTCGGCCACCGGGAGATCAGTTTGGCCAACGCGGACTGAGCGAAGGTGTTGAGCGAAGCGACCTCCTCTAACTTCATCTTTTGCATCCGCTGCTCCAGATGTCAACTTATTTACATCGGCGAAACCAAGCGCAGGCTCGGAGATCGCTTCGCTCAACACCTGCGCTCGGTCCGCGTTGGCCAATCTGATCTCCCGGTGGCTGAGCACTTCAACTCCCCCTCCCATTCCCAGTCTGACCTTTCTGTCATGGGCCTCCTCCAGATTTCCTATCTTTCCAGGAGATGGAACAGGTCTTTAGCCCCCAATACCAACACCGGCCATGATGCCAAATGAAACTAATCCCATCAGCGTGCACATGATCTATATCCCTCCATTTCCCTGTCTATTCCTGTGCCTGTATAAATGCCTCTCACACGTTATTATTCTATCTGCTTCCACCATCTCCCATGGTAGTGTGCTCCAAACACTACCACTCTCAGTGTAAAAAAAGATCTCCTTTAAACTATCCCCCCTCTCACCGAGGGCGTGCAGCGTAGGTTTACTAGGTTAATTCCTGGAATGGCGGGACTGTCATATGTTGAAAGACTGGAGCGACTAGGCTTGTATACACTGGAATTTAGAAGGATGAGAGGAGATCTTATTGAAACGTATAAGATTATTAAGGGGTTGGACACGTTAGAGGCAGGAAACATGTTCCCAATGTTGGGGGAGTCCAGAACCAGGGGCCACAGTTTAAGAATAAGGGGTAGGCCATTTAGAACTGAGATGAGGAAGAACTTTTTCAGTCAGAGAGTTGTGAATCTGTGGAATTCTCTGCCTCAGAAGGCAGTGGAGGCCAATTCTCTGAATGCATTCAAGAGAGAGCTAGATAGAGCTCTTAAGGATAGCGGAGTCAGGGGGTATGGGGAGAAGGCAGGAACGGGGTACTGATTGAGAATGATCAGCCATGATCACATTGAATGGCGGTGCTGGCTCGAAGGGCCGAATGGCCTCCTCCTGCACCTATTGTCTATGTGTCCTTGTGTATATGAAGACGCACCTGGATTTCTGTGCATACATGCACTTGTCTTGAGAATGCAGTAAACGTGCAAGGGGTACAACAGACTTTAGTTGCTCCACTGGCTGCTTACCTTTCAGCCCGTCGGATAGGAAGATCTTGTATCGAAGTGAGTTGCAAAGCACTGCGCCAACAAACTTGCGATACCAGGTCCGCTTCACGTACTGCTTTCCCTCGCATTCGCTGGAGGACGCCTCGTACTTGAACGTAAACGGAATCCAAATCGGCTCACCTCCTGCAGGGGAACAAACACAGTGTGCAATGTTCTTGAGACCGTCGCTTTCACTACAATATGCATACCCAGCTCTCAGTATATACTTATCCAGCATCTGCTCACCTGCATGATATTCCTCTCCTTTTATGAACCGATTATTGCAATAATGAGGTTGCAATTTCATCAATAGTTGTGACTAGACAAAGTGGACCCGTTGGGCCCAGACCTCTCCTGCATTGGTGCAGCACCCTCTCCTCCCCCCCCCTCTCCTCTCTCCTCAACCCCCCCTCCCCTCTCCCCTACTCCCCCCTTCCCCCCTCCCTCCCCCTCCCCTCTCTTCTCAACCCCCCCTCCTCTCCCCTTCCCCCCTCCCTCCCCCTCTCTCTTCAACCCCCATCCCTTCTCCCCCACTCCCCCCTTCTCCCCTCCCTCCTCCCTCCCCCTCTCCTCAAACCCCCCTCTCCCTTCTCCACCACTCCCTCCTTCCCCCCTCCCTCCCCCTCCCCTCTCTCCTCAACCCCCCTCCCCTCTCCCTTCTCCCTCCCCCTCCCCCTCTCCTCAACCCCCCCTCCCATCTCCCCTCTCCCTTCTCCCCCCTTCCCCCCCTCCCTCCCTTCCCCCTCCCCTCCTTTTAAACTTTAAAATGTTAATAACTTTTTAAAAATGTAACACCGATTTCAATAAAACTACTTGCATTATCACTAAAGTGACAACGGTGAGTAAGGTGGGCCTAAAATTGTCGTGCTATCATGTTTTTTTGGCTGTTTTTGGCTGAAGTTCAGTCACAAACAAGATAACAAACGAGGGTTTTAGTATATAGATATCATGGAAAACCATCAACGTTGCAGCAGACTGAATTGGCCACCTTCGCACACACAGCAGGTCACCAAATGAGTCACCCTTCCAGACTATCTGTTTGACATCTGTTTGTCTACAATTCGTTGATAGCGGGACTGTCATATCAGGAGAGACTGGAAAGACTGGGCTTGTATTCACTGGAGTTTAGAAGGACGAGAGGGGATCTTACAGAGACGTATAAAATCATAAAAGGACTGGACAAGCTCGATGCAGGAAAAATGTTCCCAATGTTGGGCGAGTCCAGAACCAGGGCCCGCACAGTCTAAGAATAAAGGGGAGGCCATTTAAAACTGAGGTGAGAAAAAAACTTTTTCGCCCAGAGAGTTGTGAATTTGTGGAATTCTCTGCCACAGAGGGCAGTGGAGGCCAATTCACTGGATGGATTTAAAAGAGGGCTAGATAGAGCTCTAGGGGCTAGTGGAATCAAAGGATATGGGGAGAAGGCAGGCACGGGTTATTGATTGTGGATGATCAGCCATGATCACAATGAATGGCGGTGCTGGCTCGAAGTGCCGAATGGCCTCCTCCTGCACCTATTTTCTACGTTTTCTATGTTTTTTTTAATATTTGGGAAAAGTGGGGATTTGTGTCAGAATGCAGAGGCTGGTTTAGCACAAGAAAAGACACAAAGTGTGGGAGTAACTCGGTGGGTCAGACTGCAACTTTGGGAAACATGGATAAGTGATGAAGGCCCTTCGAGCCAGCACCGCCATTCAATGTGATCATGGCTGATCATTCTCAATCCGTAACCCATTCCTGCCTTCTCCCCATACCCCCTGACTCCTCTATCCTTAAGAGCTTTATCTAGCTCTCTCTTGAATGCATTCAGAGAATTGGCCTCCACTGCCTTCTGAGGCAGAGAATTCCACAGATTCACAACTCTCTGACTCATCTCCCTTCTAAATGGCCTACCCCTTATTCTTAAACTGTGGCCCCTGGCAGGAACGGGGTACTGATTGAGAATGATCAGCCATGATCACATTGAATGGTGGTGCTGGCTCGAAGGGCCGAATGGCCTACTCCTGCACCTATTGTCTATTGTCTATTGTCTATTGTGGAAATTTATTTCCTAGTAATATTGGAAAACCACACAATCTTGTGTCATTTTCGAAGTCATCACCTTGTGCAGGAGGGCCACGGACATGTCAGTCTGCTGACTATTATTAGGAGACGTAGATATTCTAATCTCCTTTAACTGGATTAATGCGATATCATTATACAGCATGAAAACAGGCCCTTCAGCCTAACTTGCCCACACCGACCAACGTGTCCCATCTACACCATATCCATCTTTCCCTTAGATGGACACAAAAGATGGATATGGTGTAGATGGGACACGTTGGTCGGTGTAGACAATAGACAATAGACAATAGGTGCAGGAGTAGGCCATTCGGCCCTTCGAGCCAGCACCACCATTCAATGTGATCCTGCCTTCTCCACATACCCCCTGACTCCATTATTCTTAAGAGCTCTATCTAGCTCTCTCTTGAATGCATTCAGAGAATTGGCCTCCACTGCCTTCTGAGGCAGAGAATTCCACAGATTTACAACTCTCTGACTGAAAAAGTTTCTCCTCATCTCCGTTCTAAATGGCCTACCCCTTATATACACCAATCAGCCAAAATATTATGACCTGATGATCCAAAACATTATGGCCACCTGCCTAATATGCTGTTGGTCCTCCGTGTGCAGCCCCATACGCAGCAGGGTGCGATGCACTGTGTATTGTGACACATTCCTCCCGTGACCACCATTAACATTTTCTGTGACTTGTGCCACAGTCGACCTTCTGTCGGTTCGGACCAGACGGGATAGCCTTCGTTGCCCTCGCGCATCGATGAGCCTTGGGCGCCCAACATCCTGTCTGTCGCCGGTTTGTAGTTTGTCCCTCCTCGGACCACTGTCGGTAGGTACTCACCACTGCTGACCGGGAGCACCGCACAAGCCTTGCCGTTTCAGAGATGCTCTGACCCAGTCGTCTGGCCATAACAATTTGGCCCTTGTCAAAGTCGCTCAGGTCTTTACTCCTGCTCATTTCTTCTGCATCCAACACATCAACTTCAAGAACTGACTGTTCACTGGCTGCCTAATATATCCCACCCCTTGACAGGTGCCATTGTAACAAGATAATCAATGTTATTCACCTCGCCTGTCAGTGGTCATAATGTTTTGGCTGATATCGCAAACAAGTCTCTACATAGATCCTTCATGATCCATCATAAAATTATTTACCTAACATCTCATTTAAAATTTATGCATGGAGCATTGGACTACAAGATGAGTTCCCATTTTAGGCAAAGGTGTGGTCACCTTTCCCATTTACTATACCTGTGTGTGATGTTTCAGTGATTTAAATTTAGAATAAAGTTTCTTCCAATCTGCTTTGAATGGTTTCACTTCAGATCCAAAGTCAGACCCACTTTGGTGGTAAGAATAGGAAGGCAGAGTATTATCTGAATGGTGTCAAGTTAGGAAAAGGGGACGTACAACGAAATCTGGGTGCCCTAGTGCATCAGTCACTGAAAGGAAGCCTTCTCTCCTGAGATGCTGCCTGACCTGCTGAGTTACTCCAGCATTTTGTGAATAAATCGATTTGTACCAGCATCTGCAGTTATTTTCTTATACTGAAAGGAAGCATGCAGGTACAGCAGGCAGTGAAGAAAGCCAATGGAATGTTGGCCTTCATAACAAGAGGAGTTGAGTATAGGAGCAAAGAGGTCCTTCTGCAGTTGTACAGGACCCTAGTGAGACCGCACCTGGAGTACTGTGTGCAGTTTTGGTCTCCAAATTTGAGGAAGGATATTCTTGCTATTGAGGGCATGCAGCGTAGGTTTACTAGGTTAATTCCCGGAATGGCGGGACTGTCATATGTTGAAAGACTGGAGCGACTAGGCTTGTATACACTGGAATTTAGAAGGATGAGAGGAGATCTTATCAAAACGTATAAGATTATTAAGGGGTTTGACACGTTAGAGGCAGGAAACTTGTTCCCAATGTTGGGGGAGTCCAGAACAAGGGGTTACAGTTTAAGAATAAGGGGTAGGCCATTTAGAACGGAGATGAGGAAAAACTTTTTCAGTCAGAGAGTTGTGAATCTGTGGAATTCTCTGCCTCAGAAGGCAGTGGAGGCCAATTCTCTGAATGCATTCAAGAGAGAGCTAGATAGAGCTCTTACGGATAGCGGAGTCAGGGGAGAAGGCAGGAACGGGGTACTGATTGAGAATGATCAGCCAGGATCACATTGAATGGCGGTGCTGGCTCGAAGGGCCGAATGGCCTCCTCCTGCACCTATTGTCTATTGTCTGTTGTCTATCCCAGTTGTAATTTAACAAGATGGTGCAACAAAAGCCAGTAATCCCAGAAGCTAAATTTAAGAGGCGGGGATATGCACATTAGACTTACACATGGGTCAGCCTAACACTCAAGATTTTAAAGTTAATGGAGAGAAAATTGCAGGGAGTCCAACCCATTGGACAAATTATGTATTTTGATGACATGTGAATGCAAAGGTCTGAACACGGATACTTGGAAAAATCTTCAGTCAGAGGTGCGATGATGATCCATTTTGCCTTCCTTCCGAGGACCCCAGCCTGGCAGATGGAGTCTTTTGCCAAGTAAATTTACTTCATGCTTTGTCAAGAAACAGCTGAGTACACAGGATACAGCAACATCTCGGGATCACAATAACCTCCAGGTCACAGTGCTTTTATGATCCAGAACTAGCTGTGTCTCCAGCCAAGCAGAAATCAGATCAATCATAACAGCCACCTTGAAAGATGAAATTATTGCCTGGGCCTGTCCAGTTTGGTCAAACTCTAATTAATGTCCTCGGCTTCCGTTCAATCATTCACAAAATGATTGGATTCATCTGGAGAGACATCCCTCCCTTTCCTTCAAATTCAGACACAGCCCTTAAACGGATATAGGAGCCATAGATGGGGACAAGTGTGATCTGCCCACAGTTTCAGGATCACACTCTGGTAAAATTGAAAACAATGGGAATTAGCAATAAAAAGCATTGTACTGATTGAAGGTGCTAGATGCAGGAACAATGTTCCCAATGTTGGGGGAGTCCAGAACCAGGGGCCACATACTCTAAGAATAAAGGGGAGGCCATTTAAAACTGAGGTGAGAAGAAACTTTTTCACCGAGAGAGTTGTGAATTTGTGGAATTCTCTGCCACAGAGGGCAGTGGAGGCCAATTCACTGGATGAATTTAAGAGAGAGTTAGATAGAGCTCTAGGGGCTAGTGGAATCAAGGGATATGGGGAGAAGGCAGGCACGGGTTACTGATTGTGGATGATCAGGCATGATCACAATGAATGGCGGTGCTGGCTCGAAGGGCCAAATGGCCTCCTCCTGCACCGATTTTCCCTGTTTCTATGTTTTTAAAGTATCAATGCCTTTTGTCCACTTAAAAACAGCAGAGCTCTCCATTTGTCGGGATACGTGCAGCTACAACAATATTCAAAAACTCAACTAGGAGCAGCCGGTTTCCATTAACACACCATCCATCCCACCAGGGATATCAACCATCTGCTCCCTCACTAAAGGAGGAATGTAGCTGGAGTGTGCAGTCTCCAAGGGCCAGAGCATCAAATTGCCAAAGTTTTACTGCAGTGCTTCTGAAGTCCTTAAACTCTACCATCTGAAAGGGCAAGTGGAGTAAGTATTTTGGGATGCTGTCAAGTATTTGTGCATGCAACCTTCTGATTTGGAAATATATTGCTGTTCCTTCATTATCACTGATCAAATTCATTGAACCCCCTGCTCACTGGCAAATGTAAGGGCAGAAAAGATTTACCAGGATGTTGCCAGGACTAGAGGGCGTGAGCTACAGGGAGAGGTTGAGTAGGCTGGGTCTCCATTCCATGGAGCGTAGAAGGATTTAGATTTAGATTTATAGAAACAGCGCGGAAACAGGCCCTTCGGCCCACCGGGTCCGTGCCGACCAGCGATCCCCGCACACTAACACTATCCTACACACACTAGGGACAAGTTTTTAAAAAACCATTTATACCAAGCCAATTAACCTACAAACCTGCACGTCTTTGGAGTGTGGGAGGAAACCGAAGATCTCGGAGAAAACCAAAGCAGGTCACGGGGAGAACGTACAAACTCCGTACAGACGGCGCCCGTAGTCGGGATGGAACCCGGGTCTCCGGCGCTGCATTCGCTGTAAGGCGGCAACTCTACCGCTGCGCCACCGTGACCGCCCTAGTATTTGCTGAGGCTGCCATGCCTCGCTCGGCCTGTTTGTTAATTCCACATGTGTGGACACAAGCAAATCTTTTGTCAACTGTCCAACTCACATCTCGAACTCTGGTTTTGGGAAATATAGAATAATTGAGTGCTTGCCAATCATGGTGAATATAGCTAAAGTCCAGTCATGGATCTCAGCTATCAAAAGACTGGACAAACCATTTGCCAAGATTCTTTGGGCGGCACAGTGACACAGCGGTGGAGTTGCTGCCTTGCAGCACCAGAGACCCACGTTCCATCCTGTCTGTACGGAGTTTGCACGTTCTCTCCCTGTGACCACATGGGGTTTCTCCGGTTTTCCCCCCACACTCCAAAGACATGTCAGTGGTTACATACACTGGAACTTAGAAGGATGAGAGGGGATCTTATCGAAACGTATAAGATTATTAAAGGGTTGGACACGTTAGAGGCAGGAAACATGTTCCCAATGTTGGGGGAGTCCAGAACCAGGGGCCACACAGTTTAAGAATAAGGGGTAGGCCATTTAGAACGGAGATGAGGAAAAACCTTTCCAGTCAGAGAGTTGTGAATCTGTGGAATTCTCTGCCTCAGAATTCTCTGCCTGTGGTCAGGAACGAACCTGAGACTCCGGCGCTGCATTCGCTGTAAGCAGCAACTCTACCGCTGCGCCACCGTGCCGCCACGTTGATGAGGGGAGATCTCATAGAGGTGTACAAAATCATGAGAGGAATAGATCGGGTAGATGCACAGAGTCTCTTGCCCAGAGTAGGGGAATCGAGAACCAGAGGACACAGGTTCAAGGTGAAGGGGAAAAGATTTAATAGGAATCAGAGGGGTATCTTTTTCACACAGAGGGTGGCCGGTGCATGGAACAAGCTGCCAGAGGAGGTAGTTGAGGCTGGGGCTATCCCATCGTTTAAGAAACAGTTGGACAGGTACAAGGATAGGACAGGTTTGGAGGGTTATGGACCAAGCGCAGGCAAGTGGGACTAGGGTAGCAGGGACATTGTGGGCGAGACATAGTGTCTCCACACTGCATCACTCTATGTCTCTATGACTCGAAGTAGTTCAAGAAGGTGGCACAACAGCAACCTTTCAATAGACAATAGGTGCAGGAGGAGGCCATTTGGCCCTTCGAGCCAGCACCGCCATTCAATGTGATCATGGCTGATCATTCTCAATCTGCACCCCGTTCCTACCTTCTCCCCATACCCCCTGACTCCGCTATTCTTAAGAGCTCAATCTAGCTCTCTCTTGAATGCATTCAGAGAATTGGCCTCCACTGCCTTCTGAGGCAGAGAATTCCACAGATTTACAACTCTCTGACTGAAAAGGTTTTTCCTCATCTCCGTTCTAAATGGCCTACCCCTTATTCTTAAACTGTGGCCCCTGGTTCTGGACTCCCCCAACATTGGGAACATGTTTCCTGCCTCCAACGTGTCCAACCCCTTAATAATCTTATACGTTTCGATAAGATCCCCTCTCAAGGCCATTAAGGATGGAGAACAAGTATTGGCCTGACCAGTGATCCCAATGAACTGCGAATGACTAAAATAGAAATGCTGTTATACCAATTCACAAAACAATTGATTAAGTGGTTCAAGGATTTCAGGGCTTGGAGACACTTACCAGGTGGTCTGACGATAATCAGTGGATTATCTGTAGAAATGGAAACAGATTATTATTTTTAAAAAGCAAGTAACAATTTGGCCTCATTAATGAAACATTGCTTTAACAGGCAACTCCGACATGAAAATGTAGGAATTTATTTTTTAAAACATAATATTTACATCAGACACATTCTTGTTCCACCATCACCTCCCTTGATTGCCTGACGCAGAGAAACCCTTTGATCTCAGTCTCCCACATTAATTGAGTTCCATTGACTTATAACATGGATTTCCATCCCACGTAGTGAAAAAAGTATCTTATTGTCATTCCGAATGTTCCACGCCTTATCCCGGCACAAGGATATCACTTTGTCACGCTGCAGTATCTCAGTATCCATCTTGCCAAACCCTCCAGAGATTATTCCTCACTTTCATCTTAGGACTCAGCCAAGTCAACCTATGCCCTACTTCAACAAACATAGAGCAAATTGCCCAGAAATTATGTGATAAACGCCAAGTCTCATAGCAGCTACATGAGTCTGCCAAGTCCAAAGATGGTGTGATAATTTGTAGAATTTTAAGAATATAACAGGGTGATTTCAGCAATCCTGCTAATGAGTTTAGTGATTTAGTTTAGTTTAGTTTAGAGATACAGCGCGGAAGCAGGCCCCATGGCCCACCAAGTCCGCGCCGACCAGCGATCCCCGCACATTAACACTATCCTACACCCACTCGGGACAATTTACATTTATCGAGATCCAATTAACCTCCAAGCCTGCACGTCTTTGGAGTGTGGGAGGAAACCGAAGATCTTGGGGTAAACCCACGCAGGTCACGGGGAGAACGTACAAACTCCTTACAGATGGCGCCCGTAGTCAGGATCGAACCCGAGTCTCTGGCATTGAAAGCGCTGTAAGGCAGCAACTCTAGACTTGTATACACTGGAATTTAGAAGGATGAGAGGAGATCTTATCGAAACGTATAAGATTATTAAGGGGTTGGACACGTTAGAGGCGTTAATGTTGGGAGAGTCCAGAACCAGCGGCCACAGTTTAAGAATAAGGGGTAGGCCATTTAGAACGGAGATGAGGAAAAACTTTTTCAGTCAGAGAGTTGTGAATCTGTGGAATTCTCTGCCTCAGAAGGCAGTGGAGGCCAATTCTCTGAATGCATTCAAGAGAGAGCTAGATAGAGCTCTTAAGGATAGCGGAGTCAGGGGGTATGGGGAGAAGGCAGGAACGGGGGTACCGATTGAGAATGATCAGCCATGATCACATTGAATGGCGGTGCTGGCTCAAAGGGCCGAATGGCCTCCTCCTGCACCTATTGTCTGTTGTCTATTGACTATTGTCTATTGACTATTGACTATTGTCTATTGTCTATTGACTATTGTCTATTGTCTATTGACTATTGTCTATTGTCTATTGACTATTGTCTATTGACTATTGTCTATTGTCTATTGACTATTGTCTATTGTCTATTGTCTATTGTCTATTGCCTATTGACTATTGTCTATTGTCTATTGTCTATTGTCTATTGTCTATTGACTATTGTCTATTGTCTGTTGTCTATTGTCTATTGTCTACCGCTGTGCCACTATGCCGTCTGCAATGTAACAATGAAACCAAGTTAGCTAGTCTCAGGTTTTGGCTGCTGTGAAGGTAAAGTCTTAGTTTAGTTTCGAGATGCAGCATGGAAACGTCCCATTGGCCCACCAAGCCTGCAACCACCCATGGTCACATGTTCATACCGGTTCTATGTCATCTCATTTCCACATCCATTCCCTGCACTCTTGGAGCAAATAACCAAGGCAAATTAATCTATTAACCCACACCTCATTTGGATATGGGAGGAGACCAGCGGAAGCCCACGTGGCTCAAGGAAGAACTCCACACATATAGGACCCGAGGTCAGGATCGCTCCAGGGTCTCTGCCGCCTCCGGAGAGACCTGCTCTGCAGAGAAAGCCCCTCAGTGCGAGTTTGATGCCGCAGCAATGTATTCAAGGTGTACCAAACGTAAAAGGGGGCCATGGCTAAATCAGAACCTTCTGTGTCCAGCCAGTGGTCACGGCAATAGAATGAGAGATAGAATGAGAGATGGCCAAATTTAGGGCGTCATGCTCAAAGTCAGCAACAGAAGGAGAATTTAGCTTACATAATCATGTACTAGGATCAACTCTTTTTAACCTTGACAGAAAGAGCAGATGGCAGATATCCACAACAAAGGCTAAATAACGGGGAGAGGGGTTGACAAATTGGGAGTATAAAGATGGAGTTAAAGGGGAAGGGAGTACGGGAAAAGTTACAAATGATTCCCGAATTAATGGGAAGGAAAGTTTGAGAAGGGATGAGAGAGTAAGGTCAGGGCCAATAGTGACCGGTGTGAGAGGGGAGGTGAATACCGAAGTTAAAGTGCTGTATATCAATGCGCAAAGTATAAGAAATAAAGTGGATGAGCTTGAGGCTCAGTTAGATATTGGCAAGTATGATGTTGTGGGAATCACTGAGACATGGCTACAAGAGGACCAGGGCTGGGAACTGAATATTCAGGGGTACACAACATATGGAAAAGACAGACAGGTGGGCAGAGGGGGTGGGGTCGCTCTGTTGGTAAGGAATGATATTCACTCCTTTGTAAGGGGTGACAGAATCAGGAGATGTAGAATCAGTATGGATAGAAATGAGGAATTGTAAGGGTAAAAAGACCCTAATGGGAGTTATCTACAGGTCCCCAAACAGTAGCATGGATATAGGGTGCAAGTTGAATCAAGAGTTAAAATTGGCATGTCGCAAATGTAATGCTACAGTGGTTATGGGAGATTTCAACATGCAGGTAGACTGGGAAAATCAGCTTGGTAATGGACCCCAAGAAAGGGAGTTTGTGGAGTGCCCCATAGATGGATTCTTAGAGCAGCTTGTACTGGAGCCTACCAGGGAGAAAGCAATTCTGGATTTAGTGTTGTGTAATGAACCGGATTTGATCAGGGAACTCAAGGTAAAAGAGCCATTTGGAGGTAGTGACCATAATATGATGTTTTAATCTACAATTTGAGAGGGAGAAGGGAAAATCGGAAGTGTTAGTATTACAGTTAAGCAAAGGGGACTATGGAGGCATGAGGGAGGAGCTGGCCAGAGTTGACTGGAAAGAGACCCTAGCAGGGAAGACGGTGGAACAACAATGGCAGGTATTTCTGGGAATAATACAGAAGGTGCAGGATCAGTTCATTCCAAAGAGGAAGAAAGATTCTAAGGGGAGTAAGAGGCGACCGTGGCTGACAAGGGAAGTCAATGACAGCATAAAAATAAAAGAGAAGTATAACATAGCAAAGATGAGTGGGAAGCCAGAGGATTGGGACTCTTCTAAAGAGCAACAGAAGATAACTAAAAAGGCAATACGGGGAGAAAAGATGAGGTACGAAGGTAAGCTAGCCAAGAATATAAAGGAGGATAGGAAAAGCTTCTTTAGGTATGTGAAGAGGAAAAAATGGTTAAGACAAATGTGGGTCTCTTGAAGACAGAAACAGGTGAATTTATTATGGGGAACAAGGAAATGGCAGATGAGATGAACAGATACTTTGGATCAGTCTTCACTAAGGAAGATACAAACAATCTCCCAGATGTACTAGTGGAAAGAGGTCCTAGGGTGACGGAGGAACTGAAGAAAATTCACATTGGGCAGGAAATGGTGTTGGGTAGACTGATGGGACTGAAGGCTGATAAATCCCCAGGGCCTGATGATCTGCATCCCAGGGTACTTAAGGAGGTGGCGCTAGAAATTGTGGACGCATTGGTGATCATTTTCCAATGTTCTATAGATTCAGGATTAGTTCCTGTGGATTGGAGGGTAGCTAATGTTATCCCACTTTTTAAGAAAGGAGGGAGAGAGAAAACAGGGAATTATAGACCAGTTAGCCTGACATCAGTGGTGGGGAAGATGCTGGAGTCAATTATAAATAATGAAATAGTGGAACATTTGGATAGCTGTAACAGGATCGTTCCGAGTCAGCATGGATTTAAAAAGGGGAAAAATGCTTGACTAATCTTCTGGAATTTTTTGAGGATGTAACTAGGAAAATGGACAAGGGAGAGCCAGTGGATGTCATGTACCTGGACTTTCAGAAAGCCTTTGACAAAGTCCCACATAGGATATTAGTGGACAAAATTAGAGCACATGGTATTGGGGATAGGGTACTGACATGGATAGAAAATTGGTTGACAGACAGGAAACAAAGAGTGGGGATAAATGGATCCCTTTCAGAATGGCAGGCAGTGACTAGTGGGGTACCGCAAGGCTCGGTGCTGGGACCGCAGCTATTTACCATATACATTAATGACTTGGATGAAGGGATTAAAAGTAACATTAGCAAATTTGCAGATGATACAAAGCTGGGTGGTAGTGTGAACTGTGAGGAAGATGCTATGAGGTTGCAGGGTGACTTGGACAGGTTGTGTGAGTGGGCGGATGCATGGCAGATGCAGTTTAATGTGGATAAATGTGAGGTTATCCACTTTTTGGGCAAGAACACGAAGACAGTGTATTATCTGAATGGTGTCAAGTTAGTACAACAAGATCTGGGTGTCCTAGTGCATCAGTCACTGAAAGGAAGCATGCAGGTACAGCGGGCAGTGAAGAAAGCCAATGGAATGTTGGCCTTCATAACAAGAGGAGTTGAGTATAGGAGCAAAGAGTTCCTTCTGTAGTTGTACAGGGCCCAAGTGAGACCGCACCTCGAGTACTGTGTGCAGTTTTGGTCTCCAAATATGTGGAAGGACATTCTTGCTTTTGAGGGAGTGCAGCGTAGGTTCACGAGGTTAATTCCCAGGATGGCGGGACTGTCGTGTGTTGAAAGAATGGAGAGACTGGGCTTGAATTCACAATTTAGGATGAGAGGGGATCTTATTGAAAAATATAAGATTATTAAGAGATTGGACAGGCTAGAGGCAGGAAACATGTTCCCGATGATGGGGGAGTCCAGAACCAGGGGTCACAGTTTAAGAAACATAGAAAATAGGTGCAGGGGGAGGCCATTCGGCCCTACGAGCCAGCACCTCCATTCATTGTGATCATGAGCTGATCATCCACAATCAATAACCCGTGCCTACCTTCTCCCCATATCCTTTGATTCCACTAGCCCCTGGAGCTCTATCTAACTCTCTCTTAAATTCATCCAGTGAATTGGCCTCCACTGCCCTCTGTGGCAGAGAATTCCACAAATTCACAACTCTCTGGGTGAAAAAGTTCCTTCTCACCTCAGTTTTAAATGGCCTCCCCTTTATTCTAAGACTGTGCCCCTGGTTCTGGACTCCCCCAACATTGGGAACATTTTTCCTGCATCTAGCTTGTCCAGTCCTTTTATAATTTTATATGTTTCTATAAGATCCCCTCTCATCCTTCTAAACTCCAGTGAATACAAGCCTAATAGGGGCAGAATAAGGGGTAGGCCATTTAGAACAGAGATGAGGAAAAACTTTTTCACTCAGAGAGTTGAGAATCTGTGGACTTCTCTGCCTCAGAAGGCAGTGGAGGACAATTCTCTGGATGCTTTCAAGAGAGAGTTAGATAGAGCTCTTAAACATAGCGGAGTCAAGGGATATGGGGAGAAGGCAGGAACGGGGTACTGATTGTGGATGATCAGCCATGATCACAGTGAATGGCGGTGCTGGCTGGAAGGGCTGAATGGCCTCCTCCTGCACCTATTGTCTATTGTCTATTGTTTATAAAGGCGAGGGGTGTGGGAAGCGAGGAGAAGCAATGTATAGACGCCAATCTTAGTTTTATTGGGCCAAGTGTTCAGTTGTAAACTTCACGGGCACAGAGGTAGAGTTGCTGCCTTACAGCGCCAGAAGCCTGGGTTCGATCCTGACTATGGGTGTTGTCTGTATGGAGTTTGCACGTTCTCCCCGTGACCACGTGGGTTTTCTCCGGGTGCTCCGGTTTCCTCCCACATTCCCACGATGTACAGATTTGTAGATTGATTGGCTTTGGTAAAAGTTATAACTTGTCCCTGGTGTATAGGATAATGCAAGTGCATGGCGCAGAATTGGTGGGCCGAATGGCCTGTTTCGGCGCTGTATCTCGGAACTAAATTAACCTTCACCATCCAAATCTTCCTCAGTGACCAGCTCGAGAAACTAATTCAAGCCAAGAGGCGCTTGATTTTGGACATGTATTTTGCATGGGCTAAAATGGAAAGATTGGCAGGGTCACCTCTTTGTACCACACGTGTTAATTTGGGAGTTCTTGCTACAATCTGCAAAGTACGTGGCTTGTTTCATTGTTCCAGTCTGAAGAAGGGTCTCGACCTGAAACGTCACCCATTCCTTCTCTCCTGAGATGCTGCCTGACCTGCTGAGTTATTCCAGCATTTTGTGAAATAAATACCTTCAATTTGTACCAGCATCTGCAGTTATTTTCTTATAAAACAATAAATGTATATATACATATACAATATATATTTCACAGTATATTAATTAGTATTTGATGATCTGTCTCATGCAGTCTGAAGAAGGGTCTCAACCTGAAACGTCACCCATTCCTTCTCTCCTGAGATGCTGCCTGTCCCGCTGAGTTACTCCAGCATTTTGTGAAATAAATGGCTTGTTCCATTAATACGAATGAAGATATTATTTAAGATATTAAAGTCGATTTCAAAATTTGCCCATTGTGATTTGAACTCAGTTTTTAGCTGGAGAGTCTACTACAATAACTTCATGGTAAACGTCACACATTACCTGATTCTGTAACGTAAGACAAGGCTTCACTAATGGGACCATAACCAAATGGATTTTTTGCTTGAATTTTAAAATAATATCTGAAAAAAAAAGAAGCAAATATTAACAATTATTTAGCCTTATATGGCTGGACTACATTCTAAATCAGTTAGATTAAACCAATAACACATCACACACAAAAAGCCCAAACTCTGATTGTAATGTGGTGGAGTGGATAGAAGTTACTCCAGCATTTTGTGCCTACCTTCGAAGTTAAAAGAGTATTCATTTTCTAGAATGGGTCGGCAGTGAGCAAAATGAAAATCAGTACACTTTCAGAAAATGCAAGCATTTCACGAAAAGCACAAAATTCTCTGAGCACAAAACACCTCCCCTCAAATTCACTTTTGTCTATTTCTGATATATTTCTCCCTGTTCTTGATCTGTCTGTCTCCATCACAGGGAACAGATCATTGTCTGGCACCCACTCCTAACCCACTGACTCCGACAGTTATCTGGACTACATCTGTCACCATCCCCAATTTCTCAAATCCACCATGAGAATTTGAGTACAGGAGTGAAGAGGTCCTTCTGCAGTTGTACAGGGCCCTGGTGAGACCACACCTGGAGTATTGTGTGCAGTTTTGGTCTCCAAATTTGAGGAAAGACATTCTTGCTATTCTTGCTATTCAGTCTGAAGAAGGGTCTCGACCCGAAACGTCACCCATTCCTTCTCTCCTCAGATGCTGCCTGACCTGCTGAGTTACTCCAGCATTTTGTGAATAAATACCTTCGATTTGTACCAGCATCTGCAGTTATTTTCTTATACTTCTTGATATTGAGGGAGTGCAGCGTGGGTTCACCAGTTTAATTCCCGGGATGATGGGACAGACATTAGAAGAATGAGAGGGGGTCTTATAGAAACATAAATTTCTCAAGGGACTGGACAGGCTAGATGCAGGAAAAATGTTCCCGATGATGGGGAAGTCCAGAACCAGGGGTCACAGCTTATGAATAAGGGGTAGGCCATTCAAGACTGAGATGAGGAAAAACTTTTTCACCCAGAGAGTTGTGAATCTGTGGAATTCTCTGCCACAGAGGGCATGGGGTTAACGTGTAAACTCCACACACAGACAGCACCCGAAGGGCGTGCAGCGTAGGTTTACTAGGTTAATTCCCAGAATGGCGGGACTGTCGTATGTTGAAAGACTGGAGCGACTAGGCTTGTATACACTGCAATTTAGAAGGATGAGAGGGGATCTTATCGAAACGTATAAGATTATTAAGGGGTTGGACACATTAGAGGCAGGAAACATGTTCCCAATGTTGGGGGAGTCCAGAACAAGGGGCCACAGTTTAAGAATAAGGGGTAGGCCATTTAGAACGGAGATGAGGAAAAACCTTTTCACCCAGAGAGTTGTGAATCCTCGGAATTCTCTGCCACAGAAGGCAGTGGAGGCCAATTCTCTGGATTTTTTCGAGAGAGAGTTAGATCTAGCTCATGGGGCTAAAGGAATTAAGGGATATGGGGGAAAAGCAGGAACGGGGTCCTTTTAAATTTAGATTTAGAGATACAGCACAGAAACAGGCCCTTCGGCCCACCGGGTCCGCGCCGCCCAGCGATCCCCGCACATTAACACTATCCAACACCCACAAGGGACAATTTAAAAAAAAAAAACATTTTCCCCAGCCAATTAACATACAAACCTGCACCTCTTTGGAGTGTGGGAGGAAACCGAAGATCTCGGAGAAAACCCACGCAGGTCAGGGGGAGAACGTACAAACTCCTTACATCATATCATATCATATATATACAGCCGGAAACAGGCCTTTTCGGCCCTCCAAGTCCGTGCCGCCCAGTGATCCCCGCACATTAACACTATCCTACACCCACTAGGGACAATTTTTACATTTACCCAGCCAATTAACCTACATACCTGTACGTCTTTGGAGTGTGGGAGGAAACCGAAGATCTCGGAGAAAACCCACGCAGGTCACGGGGAGAACGTACAAACTCCTTACAGTGCAGCACCCGTAGTCAGGATCGAACCTGAGTCTCCGGCGCTGCATTCGCTGTAAAGCAGCAACTCTACCGCTGCGCCACCGTGTACAGTACAGCACCTGTAGTCAGGATCCAACCTGAGTCTCCGGCGCTGCATTCGCTGTAAGGCAGCAACTCTACTGCTGCGTCACTGTGACCGCCCACGGTCCTGCTTTTGAATGATCAGCCATGATCATATTGAATGGCGGCGCTGGCTCGAAGGGCCGAATGGCCTACTCCTGCACCCATTGTCTACGTTTCTATGGTTCTATGTTTGTGCTCCCAAGATGAGGCTTTCCACTCCAGGACACACGAGGTGTTCTCTTTCTTCAGTAAATGTGGTTTCCCCTCCTAATGTTGTTAATGGACCCCTCATCCACATCTCCTCTGCATCCTGAAGTTCAGCTCTCACTCCCCCTCCACCCCAGACCCACTCCCCCCACACGGAACAAGGATTGAGTTCCACTGCTCCTTTCATTTTCACCCCACCCACATCCAACCGATCATTCTCTGACATCACCTTCATCGAGATCCTACCACCAGCCCCATCTCCCCACCCCCCCACCCCCTACAGTTTTCCGCAGAGACTGCTACCTCTGCAACACCTCGGTTCACTCATCTCTTCCCCCAAAACCACCCCCTCTCTACGTACGTCCCCCTACAACATCTGTCCCTACACCTCCCCCTCATATCCATCCAGGTACCCCAGTAGCCCCGCCAGGTGAGATAGAGGTTCACATGCATCTCCTCTAACCTCATCTAATGTGGTCGGTGATCTCGATGTGGATTCCTTTGCATCAGGGAAACCAAGCATAGACCAGGCGATTGTTTCACCGAACACTTGCACTCAGTATGCCAAGGCCTACCAATTTGGGCTTAGTTTGGTTTAGTTTAGCGACACAGTGCGGAAACAGGCCCTTCGATTCTACGCCAACCTGCCACCCCCACACACTAACATTAGCCTACACACACCAGGGACAATTTACAATTTTACCAGACAATCAGCCTACAAACTTGTACATCTTTGGAGTGTGGGACGAAACCGGAGCTCCCATGGTGAAAACCCATGAAGGTAACGGGGTGAATGTGCAAACTCTGTACAGACAGCACCCATAGTCAGGATTGAACCTAAGTCTCTGGCGTTGGAAGGCTGCAACTTTTTTTTTAGATTCGCGCGGAAACAGGCCCTTCGGCCCACCGGGTCCGCGCCGCCCAGCGATCCCCGCACATTAACACTATCCTACACACACTAGGGACAATTTTTACATTTTACCCAGTCAATTAACCTACATACCTGTACTTCTACCACTGTGCCACCATGCCACTCTACAACACTTTTTTGTAAAACGACACAGTTCCTTGTATCTGCATTAAACCAAAAGTTCTTGTTACAGCCCAGTTAGGCTGCTAAATATTTAGTTGCGTAAAACTTGTGAAAAATGATGTCTTAGACATGTGACAACCTGCACATTGACTGACTGACAGACAGTGAATGTCACGGGAGGAGAAAGAATCATACTGGGAACTTTCATTACGAAGTTATCATACAGAAACACTCATTGAAGGTATTTATTCACAAAATGCTGGAGTAACTCAGCAGGTCAGGCAGCATCTCAGGAGAGAAGGAATGGGTGACGTTTCGGGTCGAGACACTTCTTCAGTCTGCAGAAAACGCTCACATCCATTCCCACCCAAACTACCACCTCCCCAGGTACTTTCCCCAGCAAGATGCAAGACATGTCCAAATACTCCAAAGACGTACGGGTATGTAGGTTAATTGGCTGGGTAAATGTAAAAATTGTCCGTAGTGGGTGTAGGATGGTGTTAATGTGCGGGGATCGCTGGGCGGCACGGACTTGGAGGGCCGAAAAGGCCTGTTTCCGGCTGTATATATATGATGATGACATGATGATGTCCCTACAGCTCCTCCTTCCAATCCACTCAGGGGCCCCAGCAGTCTTACCAGGTGAGACAGAGGTTCATGTGCACCTCCTCCAACCTCATCTACTGCCTTGAGTGCTCTCGATGTGGCCTCCTGTACATAGGAGGGACAAAACGTAGATTAGACAACCGTTTGGTCAAACACTTGAGCTCGGTCTGCCAAGGAATGCTGGATTTCCCGGTTGCTAACCATTTTAACTCATCTTCCCATTCTGACATTCTGACGTTCTGGGCCTCCTCCATTGCTAAAGTGAGGCCACATGGTAAGACCGCTGGGGTCCCTGAATGGATTAATTCTCAAATTTTAGGTAACAAACCCCCCCCCCCCCCTCTTTTGCCTCCTCTCTTCCCTGTATCCCTGTAAACCACCCTTTTCTCCCTTTCTCCTTCCACCTATATTTCTTCCTCTGACTTTAAATTTCTCGCTTCTTCTATTCAATAGACAATAGACAATAGACAATAGGTGCAGGAGGAGGCCATTCGGCCCTTCGAGCCAGCACCGCCATTCAATGTGATCATGGCTGATCATTCTCAATCAGTGCCCCGTTCCTGCCTTCTCCCCATACCCCCTGACCCCGCTATCCTTAAGAGCTCTATCTAGCTCTCTCCTATCTCCTCATCTCACACGTTTGGAATTTTATCTTTGGCCTTAAGGGCCGGTCCCACTTGGGCGATTTTAGGTTCGCCGGGGTGTCGCGAGCATGACCGTGAGGAGTCTTCCAAGAATCGTAGTGGATCTCAGCGCGTCGCTGAGAAAGCATCCGGTTTGAAGTTTCTCAGCGACATAAGCTGAATTTTACTGCTATGCTGTTTGTAGGGGGTATGCACACCTGACCATAAAGGACAGAGACGTGTGAAGCGGACCTTGCTGACCTTATGGTCTGGTGTGCATACCCCCTACAAACAGCATAGCAGTAAAATTCAGTTTATCTTTGTGTCCTGTGCTGATTTGACTTTGCAAAACACAACACCTCATACTTATTAGAGAGACACAAAAAAACTGGAGTAACTCAGTGGGTCAGGCAGCATCTCTGTAGAAAAGGAATAGGTGACGTTTCGGGTCAAGATCCTTCTTCGGACTGAAGAAGTCCTGATTCTTTTTCTCTTCCTATTCCTTCTCTCCAGGGATGCTGCCTGATGCAGTAGGACACCCAGATCTCGTTGTACGTCCCCTTTTCCTAACTTGACACCATTCAGATAATACTCTGCTTTCCTATTCCTACCACCAAAGTGGATAACCTCACACTTATCCACATTAAACTGCATCTGCCATGCATCCGCCCACTCACACAATGGTACTAATGGTACTTTTAATCCCTTTTAGTAAGACACACCCTGTTATCTGCAAAGCCATGCTGACTGTTCCTAGTTAACCCATTTTCTTTCAATGGGAGTAAATCTAGCCTCTAATTTGCTGGATTTTCCCTACTTCCCTTCTTATCATATCATATCATATATATACAGCCGGAAACAGGCCTTTTCGGCCCTCCAAGTCCGTGCCGCCCAGCGATCCCCGCACACTAACACTATCCTACACCCACTAGGGACAATTTTTACATTTACCCAGCCAATTAACCTACATACCTGTACGTCTTTGGAGTGTGGGAGGAAACCGAAGATCTCGGAGAAAACCCACGCAGGTCACGGGGAGAACGTACAAACTCCTTACAGTGCAGCACCCGTAGTCAGGATCGAACCTGAGTCTCCGGCGCTGCATTCGCTGTAAAGCAGCAACTCTACCGCTGCGCTACCGTGCCGCCCTTAAACAAAGGAACATCACGAGCTACTCTCCAGTCCGCTGGTATCTCGCCTGTTGCTGGAGAAGATGCAATGATCTTCATCCCAACACCCTCCATGAGCTCACGATTGAGAGAAATCCTCAATTAACCAATTATATAATCTTGCAGTAAAATAATAGAACAAGGGCATGTCACAAATAATTTTATATTTTAAATTTAGACATAGAAACATAGAAAATAGGTGCAGGAGTAGGCCATTCGGCCCTTCGAGCCTGCACCGCCATTCAATATGATCATGGCTGATCATCCAACTCAGTATCCCGTACCTGCCTTCTCTCCATACCCCCTGACCCCTTTAGCCACAAGGGCCACATCTAACTCCCTCTTAAATATAGCCAATGAACTGGCCTCAACTACCTTCTGTGGCAGAGAATTCCACAGATTCACCACTCTCTGTGTGAAAAAAAACTTTCTCATCTCAGCCCTAAAAGACTTCCCCCTTATCTTTAAACTGTGACCCCTTGTTCTGGACTTCCCCAACATCGGGAACAATCTTCCTGCATCTAGCCTGTCCAACCCCTTAAGAATTTTGTAAGTTTCTATAAGATCCCCCCTCAATCTTCTAAATTCCAGCGAGTACAAGCCGAGTCTATCCAGTCTTTCTTCATATGAAAGATCCTGCCATCCCAGGAATCAGTCTGGTGAACCTTCCCTGTACTCCCTCTATGGCAAGAATGTCTTTCCTCAGATTAGGAGACCAAAACTGTACACAATACTCCAGTTTAGTTTAGTTTAGAGATGATAGCGAGGAAACAGGCCCTTCGGCCCACCGAGTCCACACCGACCAGCGATCCCCGCACAATTACACTATCCTACACACACTGGGGACATATTACATTTATACCAAGCCAATTAACCTACAAACCTGTACGTCTTTGGAGTGTGGGATGAAACCGAAGATCTCGGAGTAAACCCACGCAGGTCACGGGGAGAACGTACAAACTCCGTACAGACAGCACCTGCACAGGTCGTACCCAGTGGGGCTGTAAGCACTGGAAGGCAGCAACTCTACCACCCTGCTGCCCTAACAGTCTTACAGTAGAACATCTCGTTTTACAGTAGTGCATCTCCGAAAAATTAATACACTGGGTCCAACAGAAGGAGGAACAGTTGAGAGTTCCTAATGTCGGACAGCATAATCAATCAGAGTACTCAAACTCAAAGGCAAAAAATCAATCCTCCAACACACTATGTTAATTAAATATATTAACGAAGGGCTTGGGGTATTTGGGGATCATGGGGAATAAACTGTCTTTGGAAAGATAAACACGTTCTAATCTTGGCTGGAAATAAATTCACGCTACAATGTGCTTTTAAAAGGCAGAACAAGCTACTGACGTACAAAACATCACTTTGTTGAGCACTATAAAATGTGAACCCAACTTCCTAGCTGCAAATTACAAAGTACCATATTGAATTAACATCTATATACTAAAACTCTCATTTGTTTGTTTGTTTGTTTGTTCCTGAACTACAGCCAAAACACTCCACGATAGCGTGGCAATTTTAGGCCCACCTTACTCACCGACGTCCCTTTGGTGCTAATGGAGGAAGTTTCATTGAAATCGGTGTTATATTTTTAAGTTATTCACATATTAAAGTTTAAATCTATCTCCTAGGGAGGGAGGGGGGAGGGAGGGAGGAATGGGAGTGGAGGGAGGGGGTGGGGATGGGAGGGGGGAGGAGGGAGGATAAGAGGGGTTGAGGGGGATGGAGTGGGGGAGGGGGAGGGGAGAGGGGAGGGGAGAGGGGAGGGGGAGAGGGGAGGGGAAGAGGGGAGGGGGAGAGGGGAGAGGGGAGGGGGAGAGGGAGAGGGGAGGGGGAGAGGGGAGAGAGGGGAGGGGAGAGGGGAGGGGGAGAGGGTTGGGGAGAGGGGAGGGGGAGAGGGGAGGGGGAGAGAGGGGAGGGGGAGAGGGGAGGGGGAGAGGGGAGGGGGAGAGGGGAGAGGGGAGGGGGAGAGGGGAGGGGAGGGGGAGAGGGGAGGGGGAGAGGGGAGGGGGAGAGGGGAGGGGGAGAGGGGAGGGGGAGAGAGGAAGGGGAGAGGGGAGGGGAGAGGGGAGGGGGAGAGGTGAGGGGGAGAGGGGAGGGGGAGAGGGGAGGGGGAGAGGGGAGGGGGAGAGAGGGGAGGGGGAGAGGGGAGGGGGAGAGGGGAGGGGGAGAGGGGAGGGGGAGAGGGGAGGGGGAGAGGGGAGGGGGAGAGAGGAAGGGGAGAGGGGAGGGGAGAGGGGAGGGGGAGAGGTGAGGGGGAGGTGAGGGGGAGAGGGGAGGGGGAGAGGGGAGGGGGAGAGGGGAGGGGGAGAGGGGAGGGGGAGAGGGGAGGGGGAGAGAGGAAGGGGAGAGGGATGGGGAGAGGGGAGGGGAGAGGTATGGGGGAGGTGAGGGGGAGAGGGGAGGGGGAGAGGGGAGGGGGAGAGGGGAGGGGGAGAGGGGAGAGGGGAGGGGGAGAGGGGAGGGGGAGAGAGGAGGGGGAGGGGGAGGGGGAGAGGGGAGGGGAGAGGGGAGGGGGAGAGGGGAGGGGGAGAGGGGAGGGGGAGAGGGAAGGGGGAGAGGGGAGGGGGAGAGGGGAGGGGGAGAGGGGAGGGGGAGAGGGGAGAGGGGAGGGGGAGAGGGGAGAGCAGAGGGGGAGAGGGGAGGGGGAGAGGGGAGGGGGAGAGGGGAGGGGGAGAGAGGGGAGGGGGAGAGGGGAGGGGGAGAGGGGAGAGAGGGGAGGGGGAGAGGGGAGGGGGAGAGGGTTGGGGGAGAGGGGAGGGGGAGAGGGGAGGGGGAGAGAGGGGAGGGGGAGAGGGGAGGGGAGGGGGAGAGGGGAGGGGGAGAGGGGAGGGGAGAGGGAGAGGGGGAGAGGGGAGGGGGAGAGGAGAGGGGGAGAGGGGAGGGGGAGAGGGGAGGGGGAGAGGGGAGGGGGAGAGGGGAGGGGGAGAGGGGAGGGGGAGAGGGGAGGGGGAGAGGAGAGGGGGAGAGGGGAGGGGAGAGGGAGAGGGGGAGAGGGGAGGGGGAGAGGGGAGGGGGAGAGGGGAGGGGGAGAGGGGAGGGGGAGAGGGGAGGGGGAGAGGGGAGGGGGAGAGGAGAGGGGGAGAGTAGAGGGGGAGAGGGGAAGGGGAGAGGAGAGGGTGCTGCACCAATGCAGGCGAGGTTTGGACCCAATGGGTCCACTTGGTCTAGTATTATTTTAAAATCTGGATTTTGCTGCTATGTTCTTGGTGAACCATGATGTAAAGGAACTTACACCTTAAGAATCAAGGCAAATCAAGATAGCACTACACTTTGGATAGGAAACAAAAATCTTTACTGACACTGCCACATTCTAAGAATAAAACATTTTTCAAAACCCCGCCTTTTGTATGCATTTTACCATTGAAAATGGTGGGGCGGTGGGAAATTATTCGGAGTCTCAAATGGAGCTGGAGCAGTTGAACAAAATAACCTGCAAAATGACCTATAAAACACATGGTGAAAGGGGACCAAATGACAAAGGAAAAATCAGAGTTAGATTTTAGATTTAGATTTAGAGATACAGCGCGGAAACAGGCCCTTCGGCCCACCGAGTCCGCTCCGCCCAGCGATCCCCGCACACTAACACAATCCTACGCACACTGGGGACAATTTTTACATTTGCCCAGTCAATTAACCTACAAACCAGCACGTCCTTGGAGTGTGGGGGGAAGCCGAAGATCTCGGAGAAAACCCACGCAGGTCACGGGGAGAACGTACAAACTCCGTACAGACGGCACCCGTAGTCGGGATCGAACCTGAGTCTCCGGCGCTGCATTCGCTGTAAGGCAGCAACTCTACCGCTGCGCCACCGTGCCGCGGTTAGTAAGTATTTGCCGCGTCCTCTCTTCAACCGTACCTTGTGCTTGGCTTCAGGTTTTCTATCGGTAAATGTGTGCCGCCTGCTGCGGGCTTTGTTGACCAATTGTCCTGTAAGATGTCATCATACGAGGCGCTGTAGACCAGATAACCTGCAATTGAAATTCACGGTAAGTGTCAATGCCACAGAATCTTGTTACTTGCAGCCAAATCATTGCGTTCAAAGGGAGGTATTTGTCAGTTACCCCTGAATTCAAGGTCCAAAATAAATTTATAGGATTAGATTAGTAATGGGCGCGTGAATATTTGATACTTTAGAACTTGGACTTGGAATAGACAATAGACAATAGACAATAGACTATAGACAATAGACAATAGACTATAGACAATAGACTCTAGACTCTAGACAATGGACAATGGACAATGGACAATGGACAATGGACAATGGACAATGGACAATGGACAATAGACAATAGACAATGGACAATGGACAATGGACAATAGAGAATAGAGAATAGACAATAGACAATAGACAATGGACAATGGACAATGGACAATGGACAATGGACAATGGACAATGGACAATGGACAATGGACAATAGACAATGGACAATGGACAATGGACAATGGACAATGGACAATGGACAATGGACAATGGACAATAGACTATAGACTATAGACTATAGACTATAGACTATAGACTATAGACAATAGACAATAGACTATAGACTCTAGACAATAGACAATAGACAATGGACAATGGACAATAGACAATAGACAATGGACAATAGACAATAGACAATGGACAATGGACAATGGACAATGGACAATGGACAATAGACAATAGACAATAGACAATAGACAATAGACAATGGACAATAGACAATAGACAATAGACTCTAGACTCTAGACTCTGGACAATGGACAATAGACAATAGACAATAGACAATGGACAATGGACAATAGACAATAGACAATAGACAATAGACAATAGACAATAGACAATAGACAATAGACAATGGACAATAGACAATAGACAATAGACAATAGACTATAGACTATAGACTATAGACTATAGACAATAGACTATAGACAATAGACTATAGACTCTAGACAATAGACAATAGACAATGGACAATAGACAATAGACAATGGACAATGGACAATGGACAATGGACAATAGACAATAGACAATAGACAATAGACAATAGACAATAGACAATAGACAATAGACAATGGACAATAGACAATAGACAATAGACAATGGACAATGGACAATAGACAATAGACAATAGACAATAGACAATAGACAATGGACAATGGACAATGGACAATAGACAATAGACAATAGACAATAGACAATAGACAATAGGTGCAGGAGTATGTTATCGCATTAATCCAGTTAAAGGAGATTAGAATATCTACGTATTCTAATAATAGTCAGCAGACTGACATGTCCGTGACTCTCCTGCACAAGGTCGTGACTTCGAAAATGACACAAGATTGTGTGGTTTTCCAATATTACTAGGAAATAAATTTCCACAATAGACAACACACAATAGGTGCAGGAGGAGGCCATTTGGCCCTTCGAGCCAGCACCGCCATTCAACGTGATCATGGCTGATCATTCTCAATCAGTACCCCGTTCCTGCCTTCTCCCCATACCCCCTGATTCCGCTATCCTTAAGAGCTCTATCTAGCTCTCTCTTGAATGCATTCAGAGAATTGGCCTCCACTGCCTTCTGAGGCAGAGAATTCCACAGATTCACAACTCTCTGACTGAAAAAGTTTTTCCTCATCTCAGTTCTAAACGGCCTACCCCTTATTCTTAAACTGTGGCCCCTGGTTCTGGACTCCCACAACATTGGGAACATGTTTCCCGCCTCTAACGTGTCCAACCACTTAATAATCTTATACGTTTCGATAAGATCTCCTCTCATCCTTCTAAATTCCAGTGTATACAAGCCTAGTCGCTCCAGTCTTTCGACATATGATAGTCCCGCCATTCCTGGAATTAACCTAGTAAACCTACGCTGCACGCCCTCAATAGCAAGAATATCCTTCCTCAAATTTGGAGACCAAAACTGCACACAGTACTCCAGGTGCGGTCTCACTAGGGCCCTATACAACTGCAGAAGGACCTCTTTGCTCTATCTGCCTACTAAAATAAAATGCATAATAAGATATAGATTGGGTTTGCAAGCAAAGAATTTCACTGTGCCTTGTCACGTGTGACAATAAAGTATTCTATTCCATTCCAAGATATCCTGTGTAGGAGAGAACTGCAGAAGCTGGTTTACATCGAAGATAGACACAAAATGCTGGAGTAACTCAGCTGGACAGGCAGTAATTCTGGAAAGATCGAATGGGGTATGTTTCATGTCAAGACCCTTCTTCGGACTGAGAGTCAGGGGAGAGAAAGACACGGAGATGTGAAAGGGGTAGGTGTGAATAAAATGTTGTGTGGTATGGCCAAGTGTAAAGTATTTATAAGTATTTACCAACAAATCATCCTCCAACATTTCCGTCACCTACAACGGGACCCCACCACTGGCCACATCTTCCCATCCCCTCCCCTCTCTGCGTTCCGCAGAGACCGTTCCCTCCGTAACTCCCTGGTCCACTCGTCCCTTCCTACCCAAACCACCCCATCCCCGGGCACTTTCCCCTTGCAACCGCACGAGATGCAACACCTGTCCCTTTACCTCCCCCCTCAACTCCATCCAAGGACCCAAACAGTCTTTCCAGGTGAGACAGAGGTTCACCTGCACCTCCTCCAACCTCATCTATTGCATCCGCTGCTCCAGATGTCAACTTATTTACATCGGCGAAACCAAACGCAGGCTCGGCGATCGCTTCGCTCAACACCTGCGCTCGGTCCGCATTAACCAACCTGATCTCCCGGTGGCCGAGCACTTCAACTCCCCCTCCCACGCCCAGTCTGAACTTTCTGTCATGGGCCTCCTCCAGTGCCATAATGAGGCCCACCGGAAATTGGAGGAACAGCACCTCATATTTCGACTGGGCAGCTTGCAGCCCAGTGGTATGAACATCGACTTCTCCAACTTTAGATAGTTCCTCTGTCCCTCTCTTCCCCTCCCCCTTCCCAGTTCTCCCACTGTCTTCCTGTCTCCACCTATATCCTTCCTTTGTCCCGCCCCCCTGACATCAGTCTGAAGAAGGGTCTCGACCCGAAACGTCGCCCATTTCTTCTCTCCTGAGATGCTGCCTGACCTGCTGAGTTACTCCAGCATTTTGTGAATAAATACCTTCGAAGTGTAAAGTATTTATTCTGTTCTCAATAAAACAGCATTCATTCAACATATTTGAAACTTAAGTTGAATGAATCCATGCATTACATTTTCTTTCTCAAATCTAAACCCGATTCACATGAGGTTCTAATGTGTCCATAGTGGAATAAGTACAACATATTTACTTTCATGAAAGCTGAGGTAATCTGTCTCTGTCTCAGTATAATAATCCACACTGGTAATCGTGGAGAGGAGGTGCCAATTCAATCTGTACAATTTTCTTGCCAAGAAGGAAAATCCTCGTTTCAAAAATGGAAGTCTGGCCAACAAAGGCAACACAACAAATGTACATGTGATAAATAAAGAGCAAATAAAAATGTTTTACCAACCCTGAAAACATTTCTGACTGAGTGCTAAATGAATTCATTTTGAAATGCAGTTATTCACTAATTCCAACAGAAGAATGAATGCCATCCAATAATTTCCCAGTTACAGTAAACCTGTCCGTTACTAAACTCAGGTCCAATATCAATAGGGCTGCACGGTGGCGCAGCGGTAGAGTTGCTGCCTTACAGCGAATGCAGCGCCGGAGACTCAAGTTAGATCCTGACTAAAGGGCGCCGTCTGTACAGAGTTTGTACGTTCTCCCCGTGACCTGCGTGGGTTTTCTCCGAGATCTTCGGTTTCCTCCCACACTCCAAAGACATACAGGTATGTAGGTTAATTGGCTGGGCAAATGTAAAAATTGTCCCTAGTGTGTGTAGGATAGTGTTAATGTGCGGGGATTGCTGGGCGGCACGGACCCGGTGGGCCGAAGGGCCTGTTTCCGCACTGTATCTCTAAATCTAAAAAAAAAATCTAAAAATTATCTGAAAGGCATTCTCAATCATCTTTGGAGGATTTTATCCATGTTAGTAATGCCTGGAGCTGAGTGGATTTAGTAAGTGTACAATGAATAACATTGGCATCTCACTGACGAATAAAAGCCTTTGTCTATTTGCTGTGAGAAAATAACTGGAGATGCTGGTACAAATCGAAGGTATTTATTTCACAAAAAGCTGGAGTAACTCAGCAGGTGAGGCAGCATCTCAGGAGAGAAGGAATGGGTGACGTTTCGGGTCGAGACCCTTCTTCAGACTGAAGAAGGGTCTCGACCCAAAACGTCACCCATTTCGGGTCGAGACCCTTCTTCAGACTGAAGAAGGGTCTCGACCCAAAACGTCACCCATTCCTTCTCTCCTGAGATGCTGCCTCACCTGCTGAGTTACTCCAGCTTTTTGTCTATTTGCTGATAATTGGGCTCTCTGCATTTTGTGGATAGGACATACCCAAGGACTCAGCGACAGGTATAGGTTTTGAAATGGGGCTCCATCATACACCGATGAGCAAAACCATTATGACCACTGACAGGTGTAGTGAATAACATTGGTTATCTTGCTGCAATGGCGCCTGTCAAGGGGTGGGATATATTAGGCAGCAAGTGAACAGTCAGTTCTTGAAGTTGATGCGTTGGATGCAGGAGAAATGGGCAGGAGTAAAGACCTGAGCGACTTTGACAAGGGCCAAATTGTTATGGCCAGATGACTGGGTCAGAGCATCTCTGAAACGGCAAGGCTTGTGGGGTGCTCCCGGTCAGCAGTGGTGAGTACCTACCGACAGTGGTCCGAGGAGGGACAAACTATAAACCGGCAACAGACAGGGTGTTGGGCGCCCAAGGCACAATCTTCCAGTGCAAAAAACCCACTTGTGGATAAGAATTTCTATGTTCTAAATCTATATTCTATGTTCTATATCTAAGTTCTATTATTTAAGAAGAGAAGCAAAGACAAGCCAGGGAAATGCTGGATAACGACCCTTACATCAGTGGTGGGAAGGTTGTTGGGGGGATAAGATCCATCAATATTTGGATAGGCACAGACTGATCAGGGATGCGTGGGACATCATGCCTCACAAATCTGACAGAGTTTGTTCATGAGGTCACCAAGAGGACTGCTGAGGGCAAGGCATTGGACATTTACATATGGACTTTAGCATGGCCTTTGATAAGGTTCCACAAATAGGCTTGGCTAGAAGGTTAGGAGGAGAACTTCTTCCACAAAAATGCTGGAGTAACTCAGCAGGTCAGGCAGCATCTCAGGAGGGAAGGAATGGGCGACGTTTCGGGTCGAGACCCTTCTTCAGACTGATGTCAGGGGGGACGGGACAAAGGAAGGATATAGGTGGAGACAGGAAGATAGAGGGAGATCTGGGAAGAGGGAGGGGAAGAGAGGGACAGAGGAACTATCTAAAGTTGAAACTATCTAAACATTTAAAAACAATTCCACCCTCTACTCCACCCAGCCGCTACTATTTTTTCAAAGTTCCAAAGCCGAAAAATGTTCCAAATTCTGGAGCATATCCCAAAATACAGCAGGTCAGGCAGCATGGAGAGAGAAATACAGCTAATGCCCCAGATCAATAACCTTCTGGTGAGATGTTATCAAAATTGAATTATTTAATCTGTTTCTCACTCAACAGCTCCTGCCCCATCTGCTCAATGGTTTATGTGTCTATTTAGGGTCAAGGTACTGTGAATGGAGATTAAACTTGAGGCTACGAGGGTGCTTCGCTGGAGGAATGTTTGATTGATTGAAAGATACAGCTTGAAACCCACCGAGTCCACACCGACCATCGATCATAGTGAGGCCCACCGGAAATTGGAGGAACAGCACCTCATATTTCGCTTGGGCAGCTTGCAGCCCAGCGGTATGAACATTGACTTCTCCAACTTTCTCTGTCCCTCTCTTCTCCTCCCCCTTCCCAGTTCTCCCTCTGTCTTCCTGTCCCCACCTATATCCTTCCTTTGTCCCGCCCCCCTGACATCAGTCTGAAGAAGGGTCTCGACCCGAAACGTCACCCATTCCTTCTCTCCTGAGATGCTGCCTGACCTGCTGTGTTACTCCAGCATTTTGTGAATAAATGGCTAGAAGGTTAGATCGCATACAAGCAATGGAGAGCTAACCAATTGGATTTAAAATTGACTCGGAAGAAGGGATCAAGGGGTAGTTGTGGAGGGTTTTTTTCTGATTGGAGTACAGGTGTGCCTAAAGGGTCACAGTGGGTCTACTGCTGTTTGTTATATACATCAATGATTCGGATGACTATGTAGTCAACATTGTTAGTAAATTTGCAGTTGACGCTAACATTGGTGGTATAGGAGACAGTGATATACACCGAAGAGCCAAAACGTTATAACCTGATGAGCCAAAACATTATGACCACCTGCCTAATATGCTGTTGGTCCTCCGTGTGCAGCCCCATACGCAGCAGGGTGCGATGCACTGTGTATTGTGACACATTCCTCCCGTGACCACCATTAACATTTTCTGTGACTTGTGCCACAGTCGACCTTCTGTCGGTTCGGACCAGACGGGATAGCCTTCGTTGCCCTCGCGCATCGATGAGCCTTGGGCGCCCAACACCCTGCCTGTCGCCGGTTTGTGGTTTGTCCCTCCTCGGACCACTGTCGGTAGGTACTCACCACTGCTGACCAGGAGCACCCCACAAGCCTTGCCGTTTCACAGATGCTCTGACCCAGTCGTCTGGCCACAACAATTTGGCCCTTGTCAAAGTCGCTCAGGTCTTTACTCCTGCCCATTTCTCCTGCATCCAACACATCAACTTCAAGAACTGACTGTGTTCACTTGCTGCCTAATATATCCCACCCCTTGACAGGTGCCATTGTAACAAGATAATCAATGTTATTCACTTCGCCTGTCAGTGGTCATAATGTTTTGGCTCATCGGTGTCGAACATAGATAAAAATAGCACAGGAACAGACCCTTTGGCCCATAATGTCTGTGTTGAACATAATGCCAAGACCTGCCTACACACCTCAACTGCCTACACACAATCCACAACCCTCCAGTCCCAGTGTATCTAAAAGTCTCTTAGACACCACTATTGCATCTGCCTTGACCATCGCCTATGGGAATGTATTCCAGATACCCATAACCCTCTGTGTAAAAACTAGCCCCACATATCTTCTTTAAACATTGTCCCTCTCATCTAAAATTCATGCCCCCAAATCTTTAACATTTCAACTCTGAGGAAAAAAGGTGCTGAATATTCCTTGTGTTGCCACAATGGTTACTCTCAAGTTAAAATCATTCGGTCGTACATTTCTTTGCTTTTTGCATCACAGCAAGGGACTGAAGCATTTTGAATCACAGTGGTAATAATAGATAGATAACATTCCTTCCTTTTTCCCTTTTAAAGCATGTTCATTTTAGATTTTTTTTTTAGATTTAGAGATACAGCGCGGAAACAGGCCCTTCGGCCCACCGAGTCCGCGCCGCCCAGCGATCCCCGCACATTAACACTATCCTACACACACTAGGGACAGTTTTTTTTAACATATTACCCAGTCAATTAACCTACATACCTGCACGTCTTTGGAGTGTGGGAGGAAACCGAAGGTCTCGGAGAAAACCCACGCAGGTCACGGGGAGAACGTACAAACTCCGTACAGACGGCGCCCATAGTCAGGATCGAACCTGAGTCTCCGGCGCTGCATTCACTGTAAGGCAGCAACTCTACCGCTGCGTCTACTTCTACTCTCTCTACTTTCCTAACCAATTACTAACCCAATCCATGCGGTTACCTGAAATTGAGGAGCATCATCATTATAATTTATTTCCACTTGGGCAACAAGGGGAACTGTGAGGGGGAATATGTAGGAGCTGGATGGAATAACGTTGAGATTTGAAACATAGAAACATAGAAAATAGGTGCTGGAGGAGGCCATTCGGCCCTTCGGGTAAGCACCGCCATTCATTGTGATCAGGGCTGATCATCCACAATCAGTAACCCGTGCCTGCCTTCTCCCCATATCCCTTGATTCCGCTAGCCCCTAGAGCTCTATCTAACATTAGTGAGTAAAAAGATAGACACAGTTATTTATAAAGTAAGGGAAAAGTAATGAAAGTAAGGGAGAGCAATGCTCACAACCAAGAAAGCTAGGTGGTTTCAGGATTTGGCAGCTGTGAAGGTAAAGTCAGTTTATTTTAGAGATACAGCATGGAAACAGGCCCTTCGGCCCACCGAGTCCCGGCTGACCGATGATCACCCATACTCTTGTTCTATCATACACAATTTACAGAAGCCAATTCACCTACAAACCTGCAAGTCTTTGGAATCTTGGAGGACACCGGAGAGCTTGGAGAAAATCCACCTGGTCAGGGGAACGCACAAACTCCGTACAGACAGGGCCCATAGGAAGGATGGATGGTGCTGTAAGGCGGCAACTCTACCGCCGTGCCACCGCGCCACCGTGCCGCCCCCAGTTGCCCAAGGACGGGGTGTTACAGTGGAGATCCCCAAGTTCATCTTTAATGTTCTTCTTGTTTTGTTATTCCAAAGTTCAGACTGATGTCAGGCGGGCGGGACAAAGAAAGCCTTTACCTTCCTTTAACCTTCTGCCTTTGTCCCGCCCCCCCCTGACATCAGTCTGAAGAAGGGTCTCGACCCGAAACGTCACCCATTCCTTCTCTCCTGAGATGCTGCCTGACCTGCTGAGTTACTCCAGCATTTTGTGAAATAAATACCTTTGATTTGTACCAGCATCTGCAGTTATTTTCTCACATTTAGTTTAACCACTTTAAATTTGATAAACTAAACGTGAGGTCATTTGGGTTGATTGGGCTGATCTTTGCCATTAAAACCGCTCAGTGTATTCTCCTTGGATTTTTTTTCTCTTTTTCCAGGAAAATCAATATTATTGATTGTAAACTAAAACATGTTCAATGTGCTTTAATACATCAACCTGAAGTTTATTTACATTTTCCAAGGCACTGCAGGTTTCCTAATTTACATGAAAACATCCATTATTCTGCTCTTGTCGTGAGGTTAAGTATGTATGAAGTAATAGACCCAAACTGCAAATCGTTTTAAATGGCTGGAAAAATTGTGAGGGTCCATCATATATATGCCTGTAATAACCCGTGCCTTGTTTTCCTCCAGACTGCAAATCCTATAACAAAAAAAAAGTCCTGACGCAACCTAGTGCTGAAAGCAGCCAGCCTGTTTCCAATCACTGACATTAATCTCCCATTGCAGCATCTTTCTTATATTAAGTTTTGCTGTGAAAGGAAGCCTGCCTTTGTTTATTGAAGGTTCAATCCTATTTTCCAAACGACGATTTGAACTTTGTGCACTATTTCGGAACTTAAAGATACTTGGCAGATGATTTTTTCTTTTGTAGTTTGGAATGGGCGGTGTTATTCGGTGCAGAATTGCAAGTTAAGTCAAGTAAAATAAGGGCAACATTGGGCGATAACACCAGACGTTAAACGGGAGTATTATTTATTACCGTGTCAAGGCCACTTAGTGTAAGATTCATGCTTGCTAAACCCCTTCCCTTTTTATTATGAGAGGCAAGAATGCGAGAGGCATCTCATGTACAATCCCTGGGTCATGGTAGTTTGAGGAGGGGAAAGAATTACAACAAGCATGGCTTATATAAAGAAGCAGGTAATTCACAAGACAAAACTACTGCCAGCTTTAATTACTTCCCCTACGATCGAGTCCAAGAGTGAATGATTACTGAAGCTGTAATGATATAGGAAATATTAACCATCTGGAAGAGCTTCAAAGATTCAACCGACTCTGTTATTGAAAACCTTACAGAAAATTAATGGTTTTTATTAACTTCAAAAGTAAAAATATTTCACACAAATTTGTGAACTTTTTCATCTTGCCAGTATCAACAAACATCTTAGGGGTGTTGGCTGAACTTTTAGCATCTATGAACAGCAATATCCATTACTGACAGCCCTACGATCCAATTTTATGATTTAGTTTTGTTTAAATTCTCCTCTCTCTGCTGGGTTTCATTTCCTTGTGCGGCCTCCATTTTTATAGAAGCATGTGGCAATGTTTCCGAGGGCTTTGGAAAAAATAGGAATTTGCCAGAGTGGGGGAAAAACTTCAAGATGAAAAACAAAAAACTGCTGTAGATACTCAGCAGGTTGGTCAGCAACTACTGGCAGAGTCTCGCACTGTGGTGCAGCGGTAGTGTTGCTGCCTCACAGCGCCAGAGACCCAGGTACGATCCTGACCACAGCATTGGTCTGTAAAGGACGAGGTGATGTCTCTAGGTTAATTCCCGGAATGGCGGGACTGTCATATGTTGAAAGACTGGAGAGACTAGGCTTGTATACACTGGAATTTAGAAGGATGAGAGGAGATCTTATCGAAACGTATAAGATTATTAAGAGGTTGGACACGTTAGAGGAAGGAAACATGTTCTCAATGTTGGGGGAGTCCAGAACAAGGGGCCACAGTTTAAGAATAAGGGGTAGGCCATTTAGAACTGAGATGAGGAAAAACTTTTTCAGTCAGAGAGTTGTGAATCTGTGGAATTCTCTGCCTCAGAAGGCAGTGGAGGCCAATTCTCTGAATGCATTCAAGAGAGAGCTAGATAGAGCTCTTAAGGATAGCAGAGTCAGGGGGTATGGGGAGAAGGCAGGAACGGGGTACTGATTGAGAATGATCAGCCATGATCACATTGAATGGCGGTGCTGGCTCGAAGGGCCGAATGGCCTCCTCTTGCACCTATTGTCTATTGTCTATTGACCCATTTTGGGTCTGAAGAAGGGTCTCGACCAGAAACGTCACCTTTCCCTTTTCTCCAGAGATGCTGTCTGACCCGCTGAGTTTCAATAGACAATAGACAATAGGTGCAGGAGGAGGCCTTTCAGCTCTTCGAGCCAGCACCGCCATTCAATGTGATCATGGCTGATCATTCTCAATCAGTACCCCGTTCCTGCCTTCTCCTCATACCCCCCGACTCCGCTATCCTTAAGAGCTCTATCTAGCTCTCTCTTGAATGCATTCAGAGAACTGACCTCCACTGCCTTCTGAGGCCAGTTCTCTGAATGCAAGGGGGTAGGAGAGGGTGCTGCACCAATGCAGGAGAGGTTTGGGCCTAACGGGTCCACTTGGTCTAGTACTAACTAATTCCAAGTGCTTGTCAATCATTTCACTATATTCACTAACATTAACCCCTGTTAACGTTGAACCATGGATTTAGAATTCTCTCATTCATTAATTTATAATCCATGGGAGGAGAACAGAGAAGGGAAGAGATTGAGCTTTTTTTCGCTTTCTATCACAGTGAGGAATTTGGAGGAGTCACTGTGGTGGATGTTCATGTTAAAATGCATTTTGTGTGTTCTGTTGCTTTTCATTGGTGTTACTGTCCGGCAGATGAAATTCCTCGTATGTTGCAAAACATACTTGGCTAATAAAGTATGATTATGATTATGATGATAGTTATATCTTATCCCTGCACAGTCATCTGGACTCACAAATGACAAAATCTACAAACGCTTCCAATTCTGCCCTTTTTGTGCATCCTCAGTTCAAACTGTTTTATCATTTGCAGATGTACCATCAGTTGCCCAAACATGAGGCCTTGGTATTTCCTCTCTAAAAACCTCAGTCATCCTCATCTTCTTTAAATGATTATCGAAGCCTCTGTTTCCACGCATGATCTTTTCTTCACATGACGTGTGACTCAATGGAACCTTTGCCTGGTAATGCAACCCGGAGAGATTCCTCAGAGCCTTTCAAGAGCAATGCAAGTTGTTTCTGTGACATCCCAACTATAAAAACGACCTGCGAGGGAATGAACTGCAGGAGCCGGTTTATACTGAAGACAGACACAAAGTGCAGGAGTAACTCAATGGGACAGGCAGCATCTCTGGAGAGAAGGAATGGATGCCATTTTGAGTCAACACTCTTGATTCCTCTATCTGCTTTTCCTCAGTCCCACACTGAGGCTCAGTCTATTTGCCAACCAGGATGTTTATAGGGGAAATATTACCTTATGCATTCCCAAACTAGGGAATAGGGTGGCACAGTGGCGCAGAGGTAGAGTTACTGCCTTCTGCAGTTGTACAGGGCCCTACTGTCCCTCTGCAGTTGTACAGGGCCCTAGTGAGACCGCACCTGGAGTACTGTGTGCAGTTTTGGTCTCCAAATTTGATGAAGGATATTCTTGCTATTGAGGGCGTGCAGCGTAAGTTCACTAGGTTAATTCCCGGAATGGCAGGACTGTCATATGTTGAAAGATTGGAGCGACTAGGCTTGTATACACTGGAATTTAGAAGGATGAGAGGGGATCTTATCGAAACATATCAGATTATTAAGGGGTTGGACACGTTAGAGGCAGGAAACATGTTCCCAATGTTGGGGGAGTCCAGAACCAGGGGCCACAGTTTAAGAATAAGGGGTAGGCCATTTAGAACGGAGATGAGGAAAAACTTTTTCAGTCAGAGAGTTGTAAATCTGTGGAATTCTCTGCCTCAGAAGGCAGTGGAGGCCAATTCTCTGAATGCATTCAAGAGAGAGCTAGATAGAGCTCTTAAGGATAGCGGAGTCAGGGGGTATGGGGAGAAGGCAGGAACGTGGTACTGATTGAGAATGATCAGCCATGATCACATTGAATGGTGGTGCTAGCTCGAAGGGCTGAATGGCCTCCTCCTGCACATATTGTTTATTGCCTTTCGGCGAATGCAGCGCCGGAGACCCAGGTTCCATCCCGACTACGGGCGCTATCTGTACGGAGTTTGTACGTTCTCCCCGTGACCTGCGTGGGTTTTCTCCGGGTGCTCCGGTTTCCTCCCACACTCCAAAAGCGTACAGGTTTGTGGGTTAATTGGCTTGGTAAGTATGAAAATTGTCCCTTGTGTGTGTGGGACAGTGCTAGTGTGCGGGGATCGTTGGTCGGCGCGGACCCGGTGGGCCGAAGAGCCTGTTTCCGCTCTGTATCTCCAAAGGGAAAAAATGGAGGAGTGGTCAATGTATACCTGTTATGTACTCATCCTTTTGAGGTTGTGCCCAGTCCAGGATGATGAAGGAATGGCAGCTTTCGACAGCCACGATGGTGATGTTCCGTGGGGGATGCTCAGGCGGCAAATTATTTTCCATCAGGTCTTTTGGTACAATATCCATTAAGGAAACCACCTGAAAGTGGTCCAACGCATCTGTCAATGAACATGGGGCGTCGGGATCTTTGCTGATATAATTCACATAAGCAGCTGTAAAGAAACGGTCAACATTAGTTTCAATAATATCAGAAGATTCACAATCATATCTACGATTCACAATTTCACTTCCAGCATTTGCAGGCAAACTTGGACTAACCTCTAAACGAGGCGCAAAGTGCTGGAGTAACTCGGCAGTGTCTCAGGAGAACAATTTTAGGCGCCATTTCGAGTGGGGCCCGTCTTCAGACTGATTATAGTACAGGTGGGGGGGGGAGAAAGCTGGGAGAGAGGTGGGGATGGGACCTTAGTCTGAAACATAGAAAATAGGTGCAGGAGTAGGCCATTCGGCCCTTCGAGCCAGCACCGCCATTCAATATGATCATGGCTGATCATCCAACTCAGTATCCTGTACCTGCCTTCTCTCCATACCCCCTGACCCCTTTAGCCACAAGGGCCACATTTAACTCCCTCTTAAATATAGCCAATGAACTGGCCTCAACTACCTTCTGGGGCAGAGAATTCCACAGATTCACCACTCTCTGTGTGAAAAAAAACGTTCTCATCTCGGTCCTAAAAGACTTCCCCCTTATCCTGAAGAAGAGTCTCGACCCGAAACGTCGCCCATTCCTTCTCTCCTGAGATGCTGCCTGACCTGCTGAGTTACTCCAGCATTTTGTGAATAAATCAGACAGGTAAAGGTGGATACAGATGGTGGGGGGGGTGGGTGTTTGACTGACAGATGGTTGGACAAAGACTAGAATTGAATGGATAAAAAGCTATGAGCTAAGGAGATGAGGAGAAAAGCCATGAAATATTAAGCCTGGGGGAGGGATTTGGAAACATAGAAACATAGAAAATAGGTGCAGGTGGAGGCCATTCAGCCCTTCGAGCCTGCACCGCCATTCATTGTGATCATGGCTGATCATCCACAATCAGTAACCCGTGCCTGCCTTCTCCCCATATCCCTTGATTCCGCTAGCCCCCGAGAGCTCTATCTAACTCTCTTTTAAATCCATCCAGTGAATTGGCCTCCACTGCCCTCTGTGGCAGAGAATTCCACAAATTCACAACTCTCTGGGTGAAAAAGTTACTTCTCCCCTCAGTTTTAAATGGCCTCCCCTTTATTCTTAGACTGTGTGGCCCCTGGTTCTGGACTCGCCCCAACATTGGGAACATTGGATATAGGTGGAAGGTGAAGGGGTGAAGAGGGAAGGAGGGGTGGGGGTCATAGGAGAAGTGGGTACGTGGCCAGGTTGGGCAGAGGGAAGGGAGGGGCAGAAGAAACCCGCCCGGAGGCCTGTATCGAGGCGCCACCCGGATGGGCCCGAAGGCTCGGCGGGCGGCCCAACCTTGGCCCCGATGGAAGGCTGGAGTGTGCAAAGGATACCGGACACACACGGGAGGCAGCGGTGCCCTGCGGCGAACGGAGACAGAGGCCGCGCTGCCGGGAACAAAAGAGGACCTGGCGCGGGGGGCACTTTGTAACTTTGTCCGCGCCCTTTTATTTTTTTAGATTAGAGATACAGCGCGGAAACAGGCCCTTCGGCCCACTGGGTCCGCGCCGACCAGCGATCCCCGCACATTAATACTATCCTACACCCACTAGGGACAATTTACATTGATAGCAAGCCAATTAACCTACATATGTGTAAGTCTTTGGAGTGTGGGAGGAAACCGAAGATCTCGGAGAAAACCCACGCAGGTCATGGGGAGAATGTGCAAACTCCGTACAGACAACGCCCGTAGTGGGGATGGAACCCGGGTCTCCGGCGCTGCATTTGCTGTAAGGCGGCAACTCTACCGCTGCGCCACCGTGCCGCCCTTTATGTGGCGACTGTTTGCATACCTTGGGTATGCAAGCAAAGAATTTCACCGTGACTTGTAGGCTATCGGAGTGCGTTCGGGGAGCGGGGCCGAGTGTGTTTGCCTAACGGAGGTTGCATAGCAACCCGCCTCCCCACCCGGGCAGCCGCCATTGGTGGAGCGGGAGCACGTGGCCGCTGGCTGGGTGAGGTCACGTGGGGCGGTGACGTCATCTTGTCCCGCATTTTGGAGTGAGAAAGTTGGCAACCCCTAGTTCAGCTGGTCTGTATTCCTTTGCAGGACTTTATGCTAAGTAAGCCCTTTGCTGGAAGACAGGGCTTGTTGCTGGAACCCCATCACCAAGTTTAGGATCTCCACACTTGTGCAGGAGACTGTTGATAGCCGCAAGATATATACGCCTGCATTAAGAACGGACCCAATAAATCTGGATGTTGACCAACTACATTTTGTGTGAATGTCTAAGGAACGCAGCAACCCTCTGTGATTTGCATCTGTGTTCGCTCTTCTGTGCCCTAAATGGACACTCCCCCCCCTACATCAAAAATCTTCTAACCCCCCTCTCTAACTCCAGGTCCCCCAGGTCGGCCGACTTGGGGCTACTCACTATCCCGCGGTCTAGGCTTAAGCTCCAACCCCTAATAATCTTATACGTTTCGATAAGGTCCCCTCTCATCCTTCTAAATTCCTATTCCCTCCACTTTCTCAAACTCTCTCCAGATTTCACAACTCGTCTACACACAAGGCAGTTTACTGTAGCCAATTAACCTACCAACCCACACGTCTTTGGTGTAGAAACATTGAAAATAGGTGCAGGAGGAGGCCATTCGGCCCTTCGAGCCAGCACCACCATTCATTGTGATCATGGCTGACCATCCACAATCAGTAACCCGTGCCTGCCTTCTCCCCATATCCCTTGATTCCACTAGCCCCTAGAGCTCTATCTAACTATTTTAAATTCATCCAGTGAATTGGCCTCCACTGCCCTCTGTGGCAGAGGATTCCACAAATTCACAACTCTCTGGGTGAAAAAGTTTTTTCTCACCTCAGTTTTAAATGGCCTCCCCTTTATTCTAAGACTGTGGTCCCTGGCTCTGGACTCCCCCTGCCTTCGGTCTACCATCTGTCCCTTCCCACTGCTGCCATCACATAATAAATGTGATTACATTTATCAGTATACTCACAACTGCTCAAAAATACAAGATCGTAACATTTGTGTACAGTGGAATTGAATTGGTTGTCACTGAGTTTGACATGCTGAAGTCTGATGATTTTTCCAGCCATAAACATGTGCAATCAATCATAACTTGCCCACAACAATTTTCATTCTATTCTAAACACATTGCCTTCATTAACTCAAGTCTTCCAGAATCTTCTGTACAGGGTGGGGGGCAGCTGATTATCCAAGGGCGCTTAATTAATTAACATACTCTGATCAACAATGGTCTAGATCTGCCATAATTTGCCAGCAGTTCTGTTTGGACACTTAAGTTCTGAACTAATTGGCAAAGCCCTCAGTAATGTTTCGGCTGCGTCCCTTCACTGGAGTTTGCATTCGGTGATCCAGTAGGAGTATTTATGCTGGGAATACAGATCATGGACAGGTTGGGTTGGACACGTGGGAGGCAGGAAACATGTTCCCAATGTTGGGGGAGTCCAGAACCAGGGGCCACAGTTTAAGAATAAGGGGTAGGCCATTTAGAACGGAGATGAGGAAAAACTTTTTCAGTCAGAGAGTTGTGATTCTGTGGAATTCTCTGCCTCAGAAGGCAGTGGAGGCCAATTCTCTGAATGCATTCAAGAGAGAGCTAGATAGAGCTCTTAAGGATAGCGGAGTCAGGGGGTATGGGGAGAGGGCAGGAACGGGGCACTGATTGTGGATGATCAGCCATGATCACATTGAATGGTGGTGCTGGCTCGAAGGGCCTACTCATGCACCTATTGTCTATTGTCTCTGCACCTCCATATGCCTATCTAAAAACCACTATCTGCCTCCACCACTATCCCTGGCAATATGTACCAGGCCCCCACCACTCTCTGTAAAAAAATAACTCTTCCCGCACAACTCCATTAAACTTTCTCCCTCTTATCTCAAAGGGAAATCATGTCTGACGAATCTTATAGAATTTTTCGAGGATGTAACTAGTAGAGTGGATAAGGGAGAACCAGTCGATGTGTTATATCTGGACTTTCAGAAGGCCTTCGACAAGGTCCCACATAGGAGATTGGTGTACAAACTTAAAGCACACGGTATTGAGGGTTCAGTGTTGAGGTGGATAGAGAATTGGTTGGCGGACAGGAAGCAAAGAGTGGGAATAAACGGGTCCTTTTCGGAATGGCAGGCAGTGACTAGTGGGGTACCGCAAGGCTCAGTGCTGGGACCCCAGTTATTTACAGTGTATATTAATGATTTGGACGAGGGAATTGAATGCAACATCTCTAAGTTTGCGGATGACACGAAGCTGGGTGGCAGTGTTAGCTGCGAGGAGGATGCTAGGAGGCTGCAGAGTGACTTGGATAGATTAGGCGAGTGGGCAAATGCATGGCAGATGCAATATAATGTGGATAAATGTGAGGTTATCCACTTTGGCGGCAAGAACAGGAAAGCAGAGTATTACCTGAATGGTGACCGATTGGGAGAAGGGGAGATGCAACGTGACCTGGGTGTCATGGTGCACCAGTCATTGAAAGCAAGCGTGCAGGTGCAGCAGGCAGTGAAGAAAGCGAATGGTATGTTGGCATTCATAGCAAGAGGATTTGAGTTTAGGAGCAGGGAGGTTCTGCTGCAGTTGTACAGGGCCTTGGTGAGACCGCACCTGGAGTATTGTGTGCAGTTTTGGTCTCCTAACCGGAGGAAAGACGTTCTTGCCTTAGAGGGAGTACAGAGAAGGTTCACCAGATTGATCTCTGGGATGGCGGGACTTTCATATGAGGAAAGACTGGATAGACTGGGCTTATACTCGCTGGAATTTAGAAGACTGAGGGGGGATCTTATAGAAACATATACAATTCTTAAGGGGTTGGAGAGGCTAGATGCGGGAAGATTGTTCCCGATGTTGGGGGAGTCCAGAACCAGGGGTCACAGCTTAAGGATAAGGGGGAAGTCTTTTAGGACCGAGATGAGAAAACATTTCTTCACACAGAGAGTGGTGAGTCTGTGGAATTCTCTGCCACAGAAGGTAGTTGAGGCCAGTTCATTGGCTATATTTAAGAGGGAGTTAGATGTGGCCCTTTTTGCTAAAGGGATCAGGGGGTATGGAGAGAAGGCAGGTACAGGCTACTGAGCTGAATGATCAGCCATGATCATATTGAATGGCGGTGCAGGCTCGAAGGGCCGAATGGCCTACTCCTGCACCTATTTTCTATGTTTCTATGTTTCTATCTTATAGCTGTGTCCTCCAGTGTTGGACATTTTCACCCCGGGGAAAAAGGTTCTGACTGTCTATCCGAACAGTGCCTCTCAAAATGTTACATACTTCTACCAAGTCTCAGAATTTTATAGCTTAGTTTTTAGTTTAGAGATGCAGCGCAAAAACAGCGCAAATTTCGGCCCACCGGGTCCGCGCCGACCAGCGATCCCCACACGTTAACACCATCCTACACCCACTAGGGACAATTTTTCCATTTACCAAGCCAATTAACCTACAAACCTGCACGTCTTTGGAGTGTGGGAGGAAACCCCCGAAGATCTCGGAGAAAACCCACGCAGGTCACGGGGAGAACGTACAAACTCCGTACAGACGGCTCCCGCAGTGGGGATGGAACCCGGGTCTCCGGCGCTGCATTCGCCGTAAGGCAGCAACTCTACCGCTAGGCCGACGTACCGTCCGTATACTTAATCACCCGGTCTACCAACACAAGCAGTCGAATTGCCACTCCTCTTCCTACCATGACCGGCTCTGTACAATCCTCCTGGATTGGGACTGCGGTCTTCAGTGGCAAAGCCTCCACAGTTTGAGTTGACACTGGGAGCAACAAGCTCTTGACCAGTGTTACCATTGAGATAATAATCTGCCTCCTTATTTTTGCCGCCAAAGTGGATAACCTCACATTTATCTACATCTGCCATGCATCTGCCCACTCACTCAACCTGTCCAAGTCACCCTGCAACCTCCTAACATCCTCTTAGAAACATAGAAACATAGAAAATAGGTGCAGGAGTAGGCCATTCGAGCCTGCACCGCCATTCAATATGATCATGGCTGATCATCCAACTCAGTATCCCGTACCTGCCTTCTCTCCATACCTCCTGATCCCTTTAGCCACAAGGGCCACATCTAACTCCCTCTTAAATATAGCCAATGAACTGGCCTCAACTACCTTCTGTGGCAGAGAATTCCACAGATTCACCACTCTCTGTGTGAAAAAAAACTTTCTCATCTCGGTCCTAAAAGACTTCCCCCTTATCCTTAAACTGTGACCCCTTGTTCTGGACTTCCCCAACATCGAGAACAATCTTCATGCATCTAGCCTGTCCAACCCCTTAAGAATTTTGTAAGTTTCTATAAGATCCCCCCTCAATCTTCTAAATTCCAGCGAGTACAAGCCGAGTCTATCCAGTCTTTCTTCATATGAAAGTCCTGCCATCCCAGGGATCAATCTGGTGAACCTTCTCTGTACTCCCTCTTCGCAGTTCACACTGCCACCTAGCTTTGTGACAACCGCAAACTTGTTAGTGTTACTTCTAATCCCATCATCCAAATCATTAATATATATTGTAAATAGTTGCGGCCCCAACACCGAGCCTTGCGGCACTCCACTCGCCACTGCCTGCCATTCTGAAAAGGACCCGTTTACTCCTACTCTTTGCTTCCTGTCTGCCAACCAATTCCCTATCCATGTCCACACCCTACCCCCAATACCATGTGCTCTAATTTTGCTCACCAACCTCCCTTGTGGGACCTTACTAAAGGCTTTCTGAAAGTCTAGATACACAGTCTAGAAAGTCTGTACGGAGTTTGTACGTTCTCCCCGTGACCTGCGTGGGTTTTCTCCGAGATCTTCGGTTTCCTCCCACACTCCAAAGACGTACAGGTTTGTAGGTTAATTGGCTTGGCAAATGTAAAAATTGTCCCTAGTGGGTGTAGGATAGTGTTATTGTGCAGGGATCGCTGGTCGGTGCAGACCCGGTGGGCCGAAAGGGCCTGTTTCCGCGCTGTATCTCTAAACTAAACTAAACTACATCCACTGGCTCTAGATACGCTTCATCCATTTTACTTGTCACATCCTCAAAAAATTCCAGAAGAAGCATGATTTCCCTTTCATAAATCCATGCTGACTTGGACTTATCCTATTACTGCTATCCAAATGCACCGTTATTACTTCTTTAATAATTGACTCCAGTATCTTCCCCACCACCGATGTCAGGCTAACTGGTCTGTAATTCCCCGTTTTCTCTCTCTCGCTCCTTTCTTGAAAAGTGGGACAACATTAGCTATCCTCCAATCCACAGGAACTGATCCAGAATCTATTGAACATTGGAAAATGATCACCAATGCGTCCATGATTTCTTGAGCCACCTCCCTGAGTACCCTGAGATGCAGACCATCAGGCCCTGGGGATTTATCAACCTTCAGTCCCTGATAAATCCCGCATTCGCTGTCAGGCAGCAACTCTGCCGCTGCGCCACCGTGACCGCCCTTGAAGCAGATACCATAACAACATCTAAAAGACATTTGGACAGTATATGGACAAGAAACATTTAAAGGGATGAGGCCAGATGTGGGCAGGCGTGACCTGTGTAGATGGGGCAGCTTGGGTGAGTTATTATGGAATTTATTACCGTAAGTTATTACCATGGTAGGGCCTGATTCCGTGTTGCATGACTCTATGAGCTCATCATCAGAAAACATCGAAGCCGTTTGAAGAAATTCCCACTGGGAAGATCACACGTCAGAGGCAAACTCCAATGATTCACGGTGAACACATTTTATGACAGGTCAATAAATTAAAGAGCATTCAGGCGCATGAGAAGAAGCTTTAGAAGTTGCATACACACCTACAAATCGCCTGTTGCCTGCCACGTCAAACTCCGATTGGGGAATTGCGTTGAACGACCTCACCGGCTCGATCTTTTTTGGAGACTCAGTTGTTGTTGTTGGTGCAGTAGTTGTAATTATCTGAAATCCTTGGAAGATACAACGAAATTACATTAAAATACTCTTAACAGGCAATAATCTATCACCTGAACAAACTTACTGAGACGTTTACATCGTGCCGTGAGAGGTACGATCAGTACTTGTCGGTTAACGCAAAGGTCGGGAGAATTGTGGATAGTGCTAAACATAGAAACATAGAAAATAGGTGCAGGAATAGGCCATTCGGCCCTTTGAGCCTGCACCGCCATTCAATATGATCATGGCAGAGTTGCTGCTTTACAGCGAATGCAGCGCCGGAGACTCAGGTTCGATCCTGACTACGGGTGCTGCACTGTAAGGAGTTTGTACGTTCTCCCCGTGACCTGCGTGGGTTTTCTCCGAGATCTTCGGTTTCCTCCCACACTCCAAAGACGTACAGGTATGTAGGTTAATTGGCTGGGTAAATGTAAAAATTGTCCCTAGTGGGTGTAGGATAGTGTTAATGTACGGGGATCACTGGGCGGCACGGACTTGGAGGGTCGAAAAGGCCTGTTTCCGGCTGTATGTATATGATATGATATGATAGTATCCTGTACCTGCCTTCTCTCCATACCCCCTGATCCCTTTAGCCACAAGGGCCACATCTAACTCCCTCTTAAATATAGCCAATGAACTGGCCTCAACTACCTTCTGTGGCAGAGAATTCCACAGATTCACCACTCTCTGTGTGAAAAAAACCTTTCTCATCTCGGTCCTAAAAGACTTCCCCCTTATCCTTAAACTGTGACCCCTTGTTCCGGACTTCCCCAACATCGGGAACAATCTTCCTGCATCTAGCCTGTCCAACCCCTTAAGAATTTTGTAAGTTTCTATAAGATCCCCCCTCAATCTTCTAAATTCCAGCGAGTACAAGCCGAGTCTATCCAGTCTTTCTTCATATGAAAGTCCTGCCATCCCAGGGATCAATCTGGTGAACCTTCTCTGTACTCCCTCTATGGCAAGAATGTCTTTCCTCAGATAAGGAGACCAAAACTGTACAGAGTACTCCAGGTGTGGTCTCACCAATGCCCTGTACAACTGCAGTAGAACCTCCCTGCTCCTATTCCCTGCTTCTAAAGCAGCATTGAAAGGTGGGTGAAGCATTAGCGAGTAATAATTAATCCCAACGAGCAAGCAGTTATGCATTTCAGGAAGTCAAATTGCAGTAGAACCCAGTTGGTGGCATAGCTGCAGCCTCACAGCCCCAGAGACCCAAGTTCAATCCTAACCTAGGGTGCTGTCAACAGACAATAGACAACAGGTGCAGGAGGAGGCCATTCGGCCCTTCGAGCCAGCACCACCATTCAATGTGATCATGGCTGATCATTCTCAATCCGTGAGTTGTGAATCTGTGGAATTCTCTGCCTCAGAAGGCAGTGGAGGCCAATTCTCTGAATGCATTCAAGAGAGAGCTAGATAGAGCTCTTAAGGATAGCGGAGTCAGGGGGTATGGGGAGAAGGCAGGAACGGGGTACTGATTGAGAATAATCAGCCATGATCACATTGAATGGCGGTGCTGGCTCGAAGGGCCAAATGGCCTCCTCCTGCACCTATTGTCTATTGTCTATTGTCTATTGAAACCGGAGCATCCGGGGAAAACGTACAAACTCCATACGGACAGCACCCATAATCAGGATCGAACCCGAGTTTCTGGCGCTGTAAGGTGGCAACTCTACCGCTGCGCCACCGTGCCACCCCAATTCTTTAAAATGAATAAATGTTTAAAAAGTGCAACACAAAAAGAGAAATACTCATGCCCAGGCAATACCTTCTTTAATGTCTAAAGAATCCAAAGAATCGCCTTCCATGTAAACAGTTGGCATCAAATCTGGTTCCATCCCTGAAGACTCTTCTGTTGAAGATGAGAAAGCATAAGAAAATATATCGTCAAGTGGCAATTATATTGTTGTGGACCTGAACAAGAAATCAAGCTACCATGACATTTTCTGTGGAATGGTACACAAAGTGCTGGAGTAACTCAGCAGGTTAGGCAGCATCTGTGCAGATAATATGTGTGGTATTAACACAGTTAATACAATGAAATTCTTCTCCATGTTATTTTAACAGAAGTGCAACTACTTCAAACAAGCCCGTCGTGATTTTATAACAGAACAGGAGTTACAAAATTTATTTATTGTTTTGGCAGCTCATTTGCAGATTCAGCAGACAGAAAACTTTGTTGCAATACCTGCTCGGCTAAAGGGAACTATTTTATTCAGCACGAGTCTTGCGGCACGGCGGCACGGTGGCGCATCGGTAGAGTTGCTGCCTTACAGCAAATGCAGCGCCGGAGACTCAGGTTCGATCCTGACTACGGGCGCCGTCTGTACGGAGTTTGTATGTTCTCCCCGTGACCTGCGTGGGTTTTCTCCGAGATCTTCGGTTTCCTCCCACACTCCAAAGACGTGCAGGTTTGTAGGTTAATTAACCATATAACCATATAACAACTACAGCATGGAAACAGGCCTGTCTGGCCCTACCAGTCCACGCCGACCACTCTCCCTGACTGGGTAAATGTAAAAATTGTCCCTAGTGGGTGTAGGATAGTGTTAGTGTGCGGGGATCGCTGGGCGGTGCGGACTTGGTGGGCCGAGTGGCCTGTTTCCGCGCTGTATCTCTAAAAAAAAATACTTGTGATAATTTTCAGAAATGGGATATGATATTATTCAGCTGACATCTATGTGCTAGAAATACGCACCAGGCTTCTCAGTGCCTGTAAGAACTGCTGCAATATCCTTTCTGGATGAATACTTCAATAGTATAAATGATAACTTTTCTCCTTAAAACTGCTGGTGGACCTGCTGCATTAAATCCAGAATTTTGTCTCTTGATTCGAGTTAACAGTTTTCTTTCTATTAATTAGAATGTTTTAATTTAATTCTGTAGAAAATTATACTGAACTTTGGTTGAGCACTTCCAATGAGACTCCTGAGAGGTGACTAATAATGGAATGGGTTATCTATCTAAAAAAGTTAATTAACTGGCCTTTAAGAAATAATAAGGAACTATTTCATGGTGTACTTTTAGTTTAGTTTAGAGATACAGCGCGGAAACAGGCCCTTCGGCCCACCGGGTCCGCGTCGACCAGCGATCCCCGCACATTAACGCTATTCTACACACACTAGGGACAATTTACACATACACCAAGCCAATTACCCTACATACCTGTATGTCTTTGGAGTGTGGGAGGAAGCCGAAGATCTCGGAGAAAACTCAAGCGGTCATGGGGGGGACGTACAAACTCCGTACAGACAGCACCCATAGTCGGGATGGAAACCATGTCCCTGGCGCTGAAAGCGCTGTGAGGCAGCAACTCTACCGCTGCGCCACCGTGCCGTCCAATTTTGGGAAGGTGACAACTCTAACTTGCACCTCCAGGAGTATTTATCAAATTGATTAGCGATCACCTTCAGGATAAAATGAGTGCATGAATGTTGCCTCTATAGACAATAGACAATAGACAATAGGTGCAGGAGGAGGCCATTCGGCCCTTCGAGCCAGCACCGCCATTCAATGTGATCATGGCTGATCATTCTCAATCAGTACCCCGTTCCTGCCTTCTCCCCATACCCCCTGACTCCGCTATCCTTAAGAGCTCTATCTAGCTCTCTCTTGAATGCATTCAGAGAATTGGCCTCCACTGCCTTCTGAGGCAGAGAATTCCACAGATTCACAACACACTGACTGAAAAAGTTTTTCCTCATCTCAGTTCTAAATGGCCTCCCCCTTATTCTTAAACTGTGGCCCCTTGTTCTGGACTCCCCCAACATTGGGAACATGTTTCCTGCCTCTAACGTGTCCAACCCCTTAATAATCTTATACGTTTCGATAAGATCTCCTCTCATCCTTCTAAATTCCAGTGTATACAAGCCTAGTCGCTCCAGTCTTTCAACATATGATAGTCCCGCCATTCCGAGAATTAACCTAGTAAACCTACGGTGCACGCCCTCAATAGCAAGAATATCCTTCCTCTAATATTGAACATTTAGTATTTGGTTTAGTGCCTTTAAAAAGCCTAATTTCTAAATACATGACCATTGGCAGCAGCATCTGACCTTTCTTGTCCAGTCCACACGTTTGAGATTTCTAGCTCTTATTTCTCTCCCCCCTTGTTGATCTGGCTATTTAGTTAGTATAAGAAAATAACTGCATATGCTGGTACAAATCAAAGGTATTTATTCACAAAATCTTTCGCCTGCAGCCCAGTGGTATGAACATTGACTTCTCCAACTTTAGATAGTTCCTCTGTCCCTCTCTTCCCCTCCCCCTTCCCAGTTCTCCCTCTATCTTCCTGTCTCCACCTATATCCTTCCTTTGTCCCGCCCTCCCTGACATCAGTCTGAAGAAGGGTCTCGACCCGAAATGTCGCCCATTCCTTCTCTCCCGAGATGCTGCCTGACCTGCTGAGTTACTCCAGCATTTTGTGGCTATTTAGTTAGAATTGGTTCCATATCTCTAGTTCCCCTCCCCCCATGACTCTCAGTCTGAAGAAGGGTCTCGACCCGAAACGTCACCCATTCTCTCTCTCCAGAGATGCTGCCTGACCCGCTGAGTTACTCCAGCATTGTGTGCCTATCTTCGGTGTAAATCAGCATCTACTGTCCCCATCCAACACATCATAATTCTACTGTTATTTGCAAGCCTGTTGCAAGATTTAGATTTGACTAAGTACCTTGCCAAAAGCTGCAGGCTCGCTCTGTCCAATCATGCCTGCAACATGCATATCAATATAATATCAAATTCATTATCAAGTGCCATTCACATTCCCATGACAAAGTTTTAGATTTAGATTTTTAGATTTAGAGATACAGCGCGGAAACAGGCCCTTCGGCCCACCGAGTCCGTGCCGCCCAGCGATCCCCGCACATTAACACTATCCTACACACACTAGGGACAATTTACACATACACCAAAGTCAATTAACCTACAAACCTGCACGTCTTTGAAGTGTGGGAGGAAACCGAAGATCTCGGAGAAAACCCACGCAGGTCACGGGGAGAATGTACAAACTCCGTACAGACGGCGCCCGTAGTCGGGATGGAACCCGGGTCTCCGGCGCTGCATTCACTGTAAGGCAGCAACTCTACCGCTGCGCCACCGTGATCGCCCACGTTTAAACTTGATGAACTTTCTGATATATATTCGCATCTGTTACACATAATAATTACCTTCATCATCGCATTGAATTTTTCCAGCAGGACTCCAGACAGGGTTACCATTTCCATCCAATCTCACCACACTGCCTGTGGGACATTCTGGAGCCGCAGTTACGAGTATGGTTGTTAACTCAGTTGTGGTCGGCACTGGTGTGGTGGTTGTAGATGGCTGTGGTGTGGTGGTTGTGGTCGGCTCTGGTGTGGTGGTTGTAGTTGGCACAACAGTTGTTTCAAGTTGCCGGACAAACCCAATGACCGGCTTGCCTCCAACAGACAAAATTGGCTTATCCTTCGGGCCGTCTAAAGGCTTACTATCTCGCCCATGTCCAAACAGAGCTAAGCCATCTGGATTCAAGATTGGGGTTCCTTCCAGATCTGCAACAGTGGACAAAAAGTATGCTTTGTCATTTTAATGCCAAGACCTTGATTTGCTACGTATCATAATATTTTCTTACAGGCCCACCACTGATTTTCCAGCACACCCGGTTCCAGAGTCTTTGTGGATTATCCGTTTTGCTAGAACGACGGAGGTCTTGTCCTCCAAGAGGAGTCCAACGGTACCGGAACGGTCTGCAGAGGCCACCAAGGGGCCGAGATACCCTCTTGGCCACAGAAGTCGGCTGTGGGAAGGATTTACTGGCTCCGGCCTGCTGGAGTTCCAGAGTCCCGGCAGCAGGGGGAAAATCCGATCCACTGATCGGCGCGGAAATCCCAGTGAGGTCGAGATCGGCCGCCTTACCCTGGCCTCGGCGAGACACTTTAGGCAGGACTTCTGGGGAGGATTTCAAGTGCACTCCAGCAATCTGGTCCGGATTAAAAGACCACCGGTTGCCGGAAAAGAAATCAGTGGTGGACCTGCATGTAAAGCTTCCAATATCTCAATGTTGAATAGACCTGTTGCGAAATCTTCTGATGTGAGGAGTTATTTTTCAAGAAAAATAACCTAAATCTAACACAATTACGTAAAGACATGACAATAGACAATAGGTGCAGGAGTAGGCCATTCGGCCCTTCGAGCCAGCACCACCATTCATAGAAACATAGAAAATAGGTGCAGGAGGAGGCCATTCGGCCCTTCGAGCCAGCACCGCCATTCAATGTGATCATGGCTGATCATTCTCAATCAGTACCCCGTTCCTGCCTTCTCCCCATACCCCCTGAATCCACTATCCTTAAGAGCTCTATCTAGCTCTCTCTTGAATGCATTCGGAGACTTGGCCTCCACTGCCTTCTGAGGCAGTGAATTCCACAAATTTACAGCTCTCTGACTGAAAATGTTTTTCCTCATCTCCGTTCTAAATGGCCTACCCCTTATTCTTAAACATGCCATTCATGCCAACACGCCATTCAATGTGATCATGGCTGATCATTCTCAATCAGTACCCCGTTCCTGCCTTCCCCTGACTCCGCCATCCTTAAGAGCTCTATCTAGCTCTCTCTTGAATGCATTCAGAGACTTGGCCTCCACTGCCTTCTGCGGCAGTGAATTCCACAAATTCACAACTCTCTGACTGAAAAGGTTTTACCTCATCTCCGTTCTAAATGGCCTACCCCTTATTCTTAAACACGCAGCAGCAAATCTTATAATCCCACTGCAAAGTTGATCAGCAAGCCTCCGTTACAGTACTTGCCTTCTGCATTAACACATTAAACAACAAGTGGCAATTCAACACCGATTTTCGTTTTGCAAGGCGAAATTTTTTTCCAGTGAAACTGCACATACCTAATATCGTACGCCCATCTGATCCCAACTGTATCCGGAGTGGATTTCCCGCTGTATCTTGGAGCACCTGACCTTCGGGATTCATCAGTATTCCATGATCGAGGTCCACAATCTGTTCCAAAGTTATCAACCAATTAGTCACAGAGGCCTAATGAGAATATGCTTTGATATATTTATCATCCCTTATGTTTGACTTAGATCATCGGTGACCTGATATTTGCAAAATCAATTGAGTGTGTAATACTTAACCCATTTAGTGTCTTGAGGGCCTGTGATCACTCTACGTCCAGTTGTTTTTTCACTACCGAGTTTGCTGGATGTAACTTTGTTGCCTCTTTCAGCTGTCAGGTTTGGTCTCCTATTTTTCCCTGTGACATATCAAGTATCATATATGTTTAATATCTTACTTCTTATGCATTCTATGTTTGTTCAGCAGTCGTACGAGTTTTATTTATTTTATCAAAGAAAACATATAAAACACAGTGTTACGTTAGACCACTCGTTGTGTGTGTGTGTGTGTGCTTAGTCTGGACATGCAATGGAACCTCCTCTAAAATACCAACTTTTCCAGGTTTACCTGCATCGAACTCATCCTTTGAGTTTTGTTGAAGGAGCAACAGAAGTGAGTTTTCAACTCCTCAAGTCATTCAATTAGGTCAAAGCTGATCTGTGTATTAATTAGCACAGTCTACCACACCAGTCAGTATTCCTTCCTGACTTGGCCTCTGAAAAATCCATCAAACTCAATTGTGAAAATTTTAATCTACCATTTTGGAGTTGAGTTCCAGACGTTCATGACTTTGCTGTGTGATTATCCGCCAATCTGGCCCGATGACAGGAGTTAAAATCCCACCATGACCGAAGAGTTATGGAAAACCATGCAGCTAAGTTACGAACAAGGCTTTCAACAAGGTTCCGCATGGTAGGGCGGTCACGGTGGCACAGCGGTAGAGTTGCTGCCTTACAGTGAATGCAGCGCCGGAGACCCGGGTTCCATCCCGACTACGGGTGCTGTCTGTACGGAGTTTGTACGTTCTCCCCGTGACCTGCGTGGGTTTTCTCCGTTCGGTTTCCTCCCACATTCCAAAGACGTGCAGGTTTGTAGGTTAATTGGCTTGGTAAATGTAAAAATCGTCCCTAGTGGGTATAGATTTTCTGTTTTAGATTTAGAGATACAGCGCGGAAACAGACCCTTCGGCCCACCGGGTCCGTGCCGCCCAGCGATCCCCGCACATTAACACTATCCTACACACAGTAGGGACAATCTTTTTTGTTTTACATTTGCCCAGCCAATTAACCTACAAACCTGCACGTCTTTGGAGTGTGGGAGGAAACCGAAGATCTCGGAGAAAACCCACGCAGGTCACTGGGAGATCGCACAAACTCCATACAGACGGCGCCCGTAGTCAGGATCGAACCTAGGATGAAGTTAGTGTGCGGGGATCGCTAGTCGGCGCGGACCCGATGGGCCGAAAGGGCCAGTTTCCGCACTGTATCGCTAAACGAAACTAAGCTTCTCTGGCGGTGAGATCCCATGGGATCCAATGAGAGATGGCTGCATGGATAGAAAATTGGGCTGGGATGGTGGAAGGTTGCTTTTCAGACTGGAGGCCTGGGATTAGTGGTGTGCCTCAGGGTTCAGTGCTGGGCCCATTGCTGTTTGTCATCTATATCAATGATTTGGATGAGAACGTACATGGCATGGTTACCAATTTTGCAGATGACACTAAAGTGGATGGAATTGTAGATAGTGAAGATAGTTGACAAAAATTGCAGCAGGATCTTGTTCAGTTGGCCAGGTGGGCAGAGCAATGGATGATGGGATTTAATACAGAGAATTGTGAGGTGTTGCATTTTGGGAAGTCTAACATGGGCAGAACCTACTCCGTCAATGGCAGATGAGGAGTGTTGACAACAGTAGGATCTAGGAGTGCAGATACGTCGTTCATGGCGACTGCCACCACAGGTAGATAGGGTGGTCAAAAAGGCTTTTGGCACATTGGCCTTCATCACTCAGAGTATTGAGTAGAGAAGTTGGGAGGTCATGTTGCAGTTATACTAGACGTTGGCGAGACCGCATTCAGAGTATTATGTTCAGTTCTGGGCACCGTGTTATAAGAAAGATGTTGTCAAGCTGGAAAGGGTACAGAGAAGATTTATGAGGATGTTGCCAGGACTTGAGGGCCTGAGCTAGAGGGAGAGGTTGAGCAGGCTAGGACTCTATTCCTTGGAGCGCAGGAGGATGAGGGGTGATCTTATAGAAACTTTGATGGTCACGTGTGGCGGCGCCTAACGGCTGCGGCTCGCTGGCAGTCTGTTTGTCCTTTGTCCTTTTTGTTTGTGTGTTGGTGTTGGAGTGTTTTGTTTTGGTTGTGTATGTGTGGGGGGTGTGGGGGGGGCGGGGGGGGGTGTATGTGTGGGGGGAGTGTATGTTGGGGGGGTGGGTGGGGGAAATCTTTCTTTTTTTTAGGTCTCTTCCGCGGGGCCTTCCATCGCCCGGTGCGGCTCGGCCACGGGACTGAACATTGCCCGGTGCGGCTCGGCCGCGGGGCCTTCCATCGCCCGGTGCGGCTCGGCCACGGGACTGAACAGCACCCGGTGCGGCTTGGCCGCAGGGCCTTCCATCACCCGGTGCAGCTCGGCCACGGGACTGAACAGCGCCCGGTGCAGCCGCGGGGCCTTCCATCGCCCGGCGCGGCTCGGCCGCGGGGCCTTCTATCGCCCGGTGCGGCGCGGCCGCGGGGCCTTCTATCGTCCGGTGTGGCGTGGCCACGGGACTGAACAGCGCCCGGCGCGGCTCGGTCGCGGGACTTTCCAGTGAGGCGCGGCCGCGGGACTTTCCAGTGTAGTGCGGCCGCGGGACTTTCCAGTGTGGCGCGGCCGCGGGACTTTCCAGTGTGGCGCGGCCGCGGGACTTTCCAGCCCCCGGTGCGGCTCGGCCGCGTGGACTTTCCATCTCCTTGTGGGGGCTGTGCGGGTCGGTTGCCTCGGTAGGGGTCGAGTTGCCTGTACGTGGGAGGGGCATGGGGGAATAGAGAGTGGAAGTTTTGTTGCCTCCATCACAGTGAGGGGGTGTTTGGAGTCACTGTGATGGATGTTTGTGTTGGGGTTGTGTCTTGTGTTTTTGTACTGCTGGCTAAGTAATCTCGTTCCGTAAGGAATGACAAATAAAGCTATTTGGATTTTGGATTTTGGATTTTGGATTTTTGGATTAAGAGAGGACTAGATCAGGTAGACACCCAGAGCCCCTTGCCCAGAGTAGAGCAATCAAGACCCAGAGGACATCGTTTTAAGGTGAGGGGGTGAAAGATTTAACAGGAACCTGAGGGGTAACTTTTTCACACAAAGGGTGGTGGGTGCATGGAACGAGCTGCCAGAGGAGATAGTTAACGGAGATACTGTCACAACTTTTAAGGAACAATTAGACAGGGACATGGATAGGATTGGTTTAGAGAGATATAGGCCAAACGCAGGCAGGTGGGACAAATGTATATGGGACATGTTGGCAGGTGTGGGCAAGTTGGGCTTAAGGGCGCGTTTTTGAAAATAGCCACTGTTGTTTCTAGTCTGGCATCGGATACATCAAGAATGTGGCCGATTCTGCCCTCTGGAAAGCCATGGGGCAATTCAAGATGGCCAATAAATGCTGAGCCTGCATGTAAGACCCACTTCCAGTCACAGACCGCAGGAAAGCCTGCATCTCAGTGGAATGCGAAGAGTAGCTGGACTCCTTTGCCCCAGCAGTATCCCCAGTAGACAAACCAGAGATGGTCCATCAAAAGATGGGAACCTGCAAACAAGACTGAACCTTCCCATTTCCAAAATTCAACTGTGAATTACCAGAGACAGTCAGGACCAAGGGCTTCAAAAGCTGGAGACTGTGGCTTTAGGTTACACAGTTGATGGGCACCCAATAAGATAATAAGGTCATGAGTGACATGAATAGAATTAGGCCATTCGGCCCATCAAGTCTATTCCGCCATTCAATCATGGCTGGTCTATCTCTCCCTCCTAACCCCATTCTCCTGCCTTCTCCCCATAACCTCTGACACCTGAACTAATCTAGAATCTATCTATCTCTGCCTTAAAAATATCCCGTGACTTGGCTTCCAAATCCTTTTGTGGCAAAGAATCCCACAGATTCACCACCCTCTGACTAAAGAAATTTCTCATCTCCTTCCTAAAAGAACGTCCTTAATGAAAGGTGTGCAGTTCTGGGCACCTGGCTATAAGAAGGAGCAGGGAGGTTCTGCTGCAGTTGTACAGGGCATTGGTGAGACCACACCTGGAGTATTGCGTACAGTTTTGGTCTCCTAATCTGAGGAAAGACATTCTTGCCATAGAGGGAGTACAGAGAAGGTTCACCAGATTGATTCCTGGGATGGTAGGACTTTCATATGAAGAAAGACTGGATAGACTCGGCTTGTACTCGCTGGAATTTAGAAGATTGAGGGGGGATCTTATAGAAACTTACAAAATTCTTAAGGGGTTGGACAGGCTAGATGCAGGAAGATTGTTCCCGATGTTGGGGAAGTCCAGAACAAGGGGACACAGTTTAAGGATAAGGGGGAAGTCTTTTAGGACCGAGATGAGAACGATTTTTTTCACACAGAGAGTGGTGAATCTGTGGAATTCTCTGCCACAGAAGGTAGTTGAGGTCAGTTCATTGGCTATATTTAAGAGGGAGTTAGATGTGGCCCTTGTGGCTAAAGGGATCAGGGGGTATGGAGAGAAGGCAGGTATAGGATACTGAGTTGGATGATCAGCCATGATCATATTGAATGGCGGTGCAGGCTCGAAGGGCCGAATGGCCTACTCCTGCACCTATTTTCTATGTTTCTATGTTTCTAAGGACGTCATATTAGGTTGTAAAAGGTGCAAAAGAGATTCACCAGGACATTAGCTGGGCTTGCGTTGTGAGGAAGTGGTAGCAAAGGCTGTGACTTTTTATTTTAGAGTGTAGAAGGCTAAGATGTGACCTTGCTGAGATGTAGACACTCACAGGGGCCATAATTAAACTGAGTGCTCACAATCTATTGTCAAGGAACAGGATTCTAGAACAAGAGGGCATAGCTTAAGGTGAGTGAAGAGAGTTTGCTGAGAGTCATAGAGTCATAGATTGATACAGTGTGGAAACAGGCCCTTCAGCCTAACTCGCCCATACCGGCCAACAATGTCCCAGCTACCCTAGTCCCACTTGCCTGCGTTTGGTCCATATCCCTCCAAACCTGTCCTATCCATGTACCTGTCCAACTGTTTCTCAAATGATGGGATAATCCCAGCCTCAACTACCTCCTCTGGCAGCTTGTTCCATACACCCACCACCCTCTGTTTGAAAAAGATACCCCTCGGATTCCTATTAAATCTTTGCCCCTTCACCTTGAACCTATGTCCGCTGGTCCTCGATTCCCCTACCCTGGGTAAAAGACTCTGTGCATCGACCCCATCTATACCTCTCATGATTTTGTACACCTCTATAAGATCTCCTCTCATCCTCCTACGCTCCATGGAATAGAGACCCAGCCTGCTCAACCTCTCCCTATAGCTCACACCCTCTAGTCTTGGCAACATCCTCGTAAATCTTTTCTGAACCCTTTCAAGCTTGAAAGGGTCCTCAGGGGTAATTTCTTCACTCAGATAGTTCTTATCTGGAATAAGTTACATGGGGAAGTGATGGAAGCGGATACAATTAAGACTTTCATGAGATATTTTGGGCAGATATATAGATAGGAAGGGTTTAGAGGGCTTTTAGTCAATGGCAGGCACCTGGGGCTAGCCCAAAATGGGGCGGCACGGTGGCGCAGCGGTAGAGTTGCTGCCTTACAGCGAATGCAGCGCCGGAGACTCAGGTTCGATCCTGACTACAGGCGCCGTCTGTACGGAGTTTGTACGTTCTCCCCGTGACCTGCGTGGGTTTTCTCCGAGATCTTCGGTTTCCTCCCACACTCCAAAGACGTGCAGGTATGTAGGTTAATTGACTGGGTAAAATGTAAAAAGATTGTCCCTAGTGTGTGTAGGATAGTGTTAATGTCCGCGCCGCCCAGCGATCCCCGCACATTAACACTATCCTACACCCACTAGGGACAATTTTTACATTTACCCAGTGAGTAAGGTGGTGCTAAAATTGTCGCGCTATCGTGTACCGTTTTGGCGGAAGTTCAGTCACAAACAAGATAACAAGCGAAAGTTTTAGTATATAGATTATTCTTGCATATTAGCATTTCTCAAATTGCCCTTGCTCATTATGATTAGATTTGTCGAGCGTGATTTCCCTCTCGGAGTCCGTCTAACCTCAAGAACTAACAGATTTGTCATACATGATCTTCCTTTCATCCCTTCTCATATCCACATGGACTCTGCCTAATCATATATGTATTTTCCAAGTGCCCTTAAAAAGAAACATTTCCAGCATTTGATTTAATATTCACGTCAGCGCAAAGGCTCCATAGTTTCCCATTTCCCTCTCCCTTTGTTAAATGCATTTCTAATTTCCAATCTGTGGCAATTATTCTGGAACCAATACAATTTAAAGATAACAAGCTGTGACCTCCATTGCAACAACCTTGAAAACCCTTGACTAAGGGGCATCAGGTCCTAGGGATATTGCTTTTCAGTCTCAAATGTCTGCAATGCATTGATTTTTTTTACTCATGCTCATTTAATTCACCCCTTCATCGACTCGCTTAATTCACCCCTTCACTGTTTTGCGCCATTATTTATCTTTGTCCCAGCTTCCCAATCTCCCTCATCTTTTGTCGTTATTGGAATAACTGGAATAACAACTGTTATTATTCCAATCCTGACAATTATTCACAAAATGCTGGAGGAACTCAGCGGGTCAGGCAGCATCTCAGGAGAGAAGGAACGGGTGACGTTTCGGGTCGATACCCTTCTTCAGTCTGAAGACCCGAAACATCACCCATTCCTTCTCTCCTGAGATGCTGCCTGACCTGCTGAGTTACTCCACCATTTTGTGAATAAATACCTTCGATTTGTACCAGCATCTGCAGTTATTTTCTTATATTATATACCAATCCTGACAATGATCATTGACTTGAAACATCAACAGCTTCTCTCTCTCTCTCTGTTGATCCATTTGGCATTTCCAAAGGTCCCTTGTATGAATGTGTAAACACTTACATTGATCTGGGCCGCTCTTTCCGAACTGCCGGAACCTTCCTCCACGCACAAAATCTCTTATGTCGCTTGATCTCGAAGGAGACCGAGTCCGTGGCCCAGTGATTCGCTGTTGATTTGAAACTGCAGGAGATGGGAGGTGCGGGTGGGGTACGGAATGATGGGGTGAGGATGGAGAGAGGGGAGGAATCGATTGCCGCCTTCCCGTTCTTCTGGACCCTGACGGAAGCGAAGATAACCGTTGTCTGAGGTATCTCGTAGACGACGATGAAGGGATAAACTGATGTGCTGAAGGTGTAACTGATTGTGTCGGAGTTATCGTTGTAGTTTTCCCATTAGGAACTGAAGAGGAACGGGTTAGTTGAACGAAACGAGAACGTCCATGTGAAGTGGAAGGTAACGATGATGATGATGATGATGATGATGATGATGATGATGATGATGATGATGATGATGATGATGATGATGATGATGATGATGAAGAGGGATATCTCAATTGTACAGAAGCAGAAGATGCTCTACTTTTGCCATCAGTGGTTCCAGCATTAGTTAGCGGGGAGGAAGAAAAGCGATTTCTTGACAAAACTGAGCTTGAACCTTCTGAAGATACTGAAGCGGAGGAATGGACTGGTGAAGAAGGTCGGGACTGGGAGGAGGCCCGAGGGGGAAATGATTTCTGCTCAGTCCCAGGTGACAGCTTGATATTTGGGAGATTAGAAGCCAACGGTGAAAATTGACCTGAATTTCCTGAAGATAACTTCGTTGAAGAAGATGGAAAACGTCGCGAGGAACTGCTGGAGATGGTTGGCTTTAAGTTGGAAGCAGAATTAGAAGTTGCTGGCTTTTTATCAGGATTAAGACTAACTTTTCTTTTAGGTGGAGATGGCCATGTCAAGGAGATTGTAGGTCCTTTTGTGCGAAATGGGCGTGTATTTGAGCCTGTTCTTGATATTGGCTGTCTTGAAGAAGCATCAGGAACAAAGACCGACTTGGGTGATTGAGGTCGTGAAGATTGCCTGTGCAGCATGGAATTGTGATAAGATTGCTTCAAGTCGGTTAAACTGGGATTCTCCCCTTTTTTGTTTTGCTTTTCTTCCTCCTCAACACTTAACTCTTCCTCTGAATACCCAGAAGATCTGGAAGGGGAATAAGAAGATGTGGTCTGAAGTTTGGACTCGTCACGACTTGGCTGTTTTGCTTCAGTTTGAATCAGAGCAGGTGGAAAGCCAGAAACATTTGGATTTTTCGGACTTGCTTTAGAATTTGGTACTCTTAGCCGAAGTGGACTTCCGTGAGATGGGGACACAGAGGAAATAGTCCTTAATCTGCTTGACATTTGACTGGTCCTTCTCAGGTTTGTTGCTGAATATTTTAATGGTGCTGAGGGGGTAGATGGAAGGATTAATGAGGAGGCCAAATGCATGTTTTGTGCTATTCCCGTCTCAGGTGCAGATGACTGCAAAGATGATTCAGAATCAGCTAGGGGATCTGAAGATTTCCTGAAAACAGAGTTGGGCTTCGAAACAGATGAAGAAGGCACACGCGACAAAGGCATTTTGGAGAAGGATTTGGAATCTGAAGATGTCTCGGATATGAGAGAAATATTAAACTTGCTTTGGGTTCGTCGAGGCAAAGTTGCAGCAATGTTGGCAGCTACCAAGAAAACCAAAGGAAAACGTTTAGTTGAAATACAATATATCGATCAAACAAAACACATGATGCACAAGTAGTTCAATAAACGAACCTGGTTAGTTTTGCAAGTGTGTGTAACACAGTATCTCCAAGTGTGAAACTGTCATTAAATCAAAAAAATCACAGAAATTTATAAACACTAAAATGCCAAGCAAGCATTTAAACTGAAGCAGCTGGAGTAATGCAGCAAGCAAAAGATGTATAAATTACAACTAATGTTGTAATTCATTTAAATTCATGTAATTCATTTAAAAACATGTAATTCATGTTGTAGGTCATTTAAATCACTGCAGAATGATTCTTTTTTTTGCTTAAACAATGATTCAATCATCGAAATGGTCAGTGATTTATTTGCAAATTTCAGACTGAGCCTCTTAGCAGACTAGACCACAGGCTCCCTAAATTCCGAATGAATTTACCACCAATATCTATTCCTTTCCAACTCAATACATGTTTGCCTTAACAAGCTTGACTATTATGGAGACGGCACTTTACAACAATTGAGATTGTTGTATTAAGCCAGCTGGACCACTTTCAATAGATTAAACCCTCCAATTTTCTTAATCCATTCAATATTTACACATGTTGAATGATTTATAACCTACTATTTCTAATGGAAATAAATAATAAACCTTCAACCACTGAAGGTCACCTCACCTTCTGTCTCCTTTCTCTGTTCGTTTACTTATTTACTTATTTATCTATTTATTCATTTCCCTATGTTCTCTAAATCCCTGTAAAGCGTCTTTGAGTATATGGGCCGGGGGGCCTTCCATCCCCTTGCGGGGGCTGTGCGTGTCGGTTGCCTCGGTAGGGGTCGAGCTGTCTGTCCGTGGGTGCGGGGGAAGAGAGGGGAAGTTTTGTTGCCTCCATCACAGTGAGGGGGTGTTTGGAGTCACTGTGATGGATGTTTGTGTTGGGGTCGGGTGTCCTGTGTTCTTTTCTTTTTGCTGTGTTTTGTGTGACTGCTGAAATTTCGTTCGGTGTAAAAAGCCGAGTGACAATAAAGTGTTGTTATGTTATGTTATGTTATGTTATGTTATGTTATGTTATGTTATGTTATGTTATGTTATGTTATGAAAAGCGCTATATAAATGTAATGCATTATTATTATTATTATTATTATTAAATGCTGATTCAGCGCCCCTTGAAAAGCTTAGTTTCGTTTAGAGATACAGCCTAGTTTAGTCTAGGGATACGGAAACAGGCCCTTCGGCCCACCGAGTCGGCGCCGACCAGCGACCCCTGCACATTAACACTACCCTACACACACTAGGGACAAATTGACATTTTACACTTTTTACCAAGCCAATTAACCTGCAAACCTGTAGGTCTTTGGAGTGTGGGAGGAAACCGAAGATCTCGGAGAAAACTCATGGAGAGAAAGTATAAACTCCATACCGACAGCACCGGTAGTCAGGATCGAACCTGGGTCTCTGGCACAGTTAGGCAGTAGATCCACCACTATGCCACCGTGCCACCCATAAGCTGCTCCATTTACAAGAAATACAGAACAGTTGTAGGCCAAACATGCTTTATTTAATGTGGTTGTATCTTAATCGCCTGAACTCCATATCCTCTGATTCTTCAGTGAACAAATACAGTATTTAGTGATGTAGATCATAATTATACTCAACAATGGACATCCTGAGGCAAGAAATACCATATGTTTTACAAAACTCTTTGCTAAGAAGTTTCTTCAGAAACATAGAAACACAGAAAATAGATGGAGTAGGCCATTCGGCCCTTCGAGCCAGCACTGCCATTCAATACGTGCCATTCATGATCATGGCTGATCATCTACAATCAATAACCCGTTCCTGCTTTCTCCCCATATCCCTTGATTCCGTTAGACCTAAGAGCTAAATCTAACTCTCCCTTGAAAACATCCAGTGAATCGGCCTCCACTGCCTTCTGTGGCAGAGAATCCCACAGATTCACAACTCTCTGGGTGGAAAAGTTTATTCCTCTTTCTCCGTCCTAAATGGCCGACCCCTTATTCCTAAACTGTGTGTGGCCCCTGGTTCTGGACTCCCCCAACATAGGGAACATGTTTCCTGCCCAATCCCTTCAGAGTCTTTGGAGTGTGGGAGGAAACCTAAGATCTCGGAGAAAACCCAGATCAGACCTAAATGGCCACCTGCTTTTCCTGAGACTGTGTCCAGTGGCTGCACGCTCTCAATGTGAGGAACAGCTTCTTATATTTAACCTATTATTCCCCTCATATTCTATGGTTCAATTAGATTATCCCCCATTCCTTTAAATTCCAAAGAGCATAATCAAATCTTATTCACTCTCATCCCAGCTCAATGAGACGAGCTTGTCATTATCTTCTGTTCTTATATCAGATTTGCACCACCTACAGTTTTATTTTTCTATTTTTATGCTGGAATCTCCACAGGAATGAGGAACAGGTGAGGTGAACAGCAATTTCAGGTGCAGCAAAGGAAAGAGTTACCAGCTGCTTTGACAGACAATAGACAATAGATAATAGGTGCAGGAGGAGGCCATTCGGCCCTTCGAGCCAGCACCGCCATTCAATGTGATCATGGCTGATCATCCTCAATCAGTATCCCGTTCCTGCCTTCTCCCCATACCCCCTGACTCCGCTATCCTTAAGAGCTCTATCTAGCTCTCTCTTGAATGCAATCAGAGAATTGGCCTCCACAGCCTTCTGAGGCAGAGAATTCCACAGATTTACAACTCTCTGACTGAAAAGGTTTTTCCTCATCTCAGTTCTAAATGGCCTACCCCTTATTCTTAAACTGTGGCCCCTTGTTCTGGACTCCCCCAACATTGGGAACATGTTTCCTGCCTCTAACGTGTCCAACCCCTTAATAATCTTATACGTTTCGATAAGATCTCCTCTCATCCTTCTAAATTCCAGTGTATACAAGCCTAGTCAATCCAGTCTTTCAACATATGACAGTCCCGCCATTCCGGGAATTAACCTAGTAAACCTACACTGCACGCCCTCAATAGCAAGAATATCCTTCCTCAAATTTGGAGACCAAAACTGCACACAGTACTCCAGGTGCAGTCTCACTAGGGCCCTGTACAACTGCAGAAGGACCTCTTTGCTCCTATACTCAACTCCTCTTGTTATGAAGGCCAACATTCCATTGGCTTTCTTCACTGCCTGCTGTACCTGCATGCTTCCTTTCAGCGACCGATGCACTAGGACACCCAGATCTCGTTGTACGTCCCCTTTTCCTAACTTGGCACCATTCAGATAATACTCTGCCTTCCTATTCTTACCACCAATGTGGATAACCTCACACTTATCCACATTAAACTGCATCTGCCATGCATCCGCCCACTCACACAACCTGTCCAAGTCACCCTGCAACCTCATAGCATCTTCCTCGCAGTTCACATTACCACCCAGCTTTGTATCATCTGCAAATTTGCTAATGGTACTTTTAATCCCTTCATCCAAGTCATTAATGTATATTGTAAATAGCTGCGGTCCCAGCACCGAGCCTTGCGGTACCCCACTAGTCACTGCCTGCCATTCTGAAAGGAACCCATTTATCCCCACTCTATGCTTTCTGTCTGCCAACCAATTTTCTATCCATGTCAGTACCAATACCATGTGCTCTAATTCTGCCCACTAATCTCCTATGTGGAACCTTGTTGAAGGCTTTCTGAAAGTCAAGGTACACCACATCCACCGGCTCTCCCCTGTCCATTTTCCTAGTTACATCCTCAAACTGCAGAACTGCCATTATTTCCCACAAAGGTACAGGGAATAATTATCTTTTGTATAGATTAGCCATTTTCGGGAGAAGTGGAAAGACAAATGGTTCAGCAATAAATGTAGAAATCCCTTTATACAAGGAGTTTCTGTACAGAACCCAGCAATGCTAGAAGCATCAGTCATTTCATTAATAGCACTCATGGTAACAATCTTTCAATTTACCTGCTTTCTTTCATAAAAAAGATTTATACTGTCACATGAGGAAAGACTGGGCTTGTTTGTATTCGCTGGAATTTAGAAGGATGAGAGGGGATCTTATGGAAACGTATAAAATTATAAGAGGACTGGACAAGCTAGATGCAGGAAACATGTTCCCAATGTTGGGGGAGTCCAGAACCAGGGGCCACAGTCTAAGAATAAAGGGGAGGCCATTTAAAACTGAGATGAGTGAACTTTTTCACCCAGAGAGTTGTGAATTTGTGTAATTCTCTGCCACAGAAGGCAGTGGAGGCCAATTCACTGGATGAATTTAAAAGAGAGTTAGATAGAGCTCTAGGGGCTAGTGGAATCAAGGGATATGGGGAGAAGGCAGGCACGGGTTACTGATTGTGGATGATCAGCCATGATCACAATGAATGGCGGTGCTGGGCTGAAGGGCCAAATGGCCTCCTCCTGCACCTATTTTTCTATGTTCTATGTTTTCTATGTTTATGTCACATCTAAAAGATGTAAAATATAACAATGTTAGATTGGTCACAGGCTAAAATTTGTCATTCATCTCTGAAAAATCCAATCATGTTATCTCTCGTTGTTCTTTTCCAAATAATAAATCATCCAAAATTCAAAACCCTTACATTTTAATTTATAATATTTAACATTCAATTTTTAAAATATTTTATCCCTTTGATTTTTTTAACAATGCAACAACATGCCAGCCTGTTATTGATTACTTTGCCCTGCACAAATATTTACTACAGAATGTAGCTGCTGTGAAACTCAACAAATGTTTCAAATTGTACGGGAATTCTAGACAACACAATAGGATAGAAAATAATTTCTTACCACTCTGCGGTTTTCAAGCTTATGTTTGTAATTAAACCAAATATCCGGCATAACAAAACAATCGCATGTCATTAAAATTAAAGACTGGCTCAGTGAGTCGGATGTTACAGATTAGTACTTGCAGAACAGAGTCTATGGGTGGTAATCAGTCAAAAACTCATCCAAATGGTTACGTGCAGGAACGGGGTACTGATTGAGAATGATCAGCCATGATCACATTGAATGGCGGTGCTAGCTCGAAGGGCCGAATGGCCTCCTTGGCTGCGTCCTTAGCCCCCTACTGTACTCCCTGTACACACATGACTGTATGGCCAGGTTCAGCTCAAACTCCATCGTCAAGTTTGCTGATGACACTGGTGGTGGGCCGGATCTCCAACAACGATGAGAAGGCCTACCGGGAGGAGGTGGCTGATCTGGCACTCTGGTGTCAGGACAACAGCCTCCTCTTGAATGTCACAAAAACTAAGGAGCTGATTGTGGACTTTAGAAGGGCTCAACATCCAAGGACATACACGCCACTGGAGATAAATGGGTCTACTGTGGATAGGGTGAGCAGTTTTAAATACCTGGGAGTCCACATCACAGAGGATCTGACGTGGGCAACGCACATTGCCACACTGGTGGGTAAGGCTAAGCAGCACCTTTACCACCTCAGACAGCTGAGGAAATTCAGAGTGCTTCTACTCTGGGGCTGTAGAGAGCATCCTGTCCAGCAACAGCTCTGCCCAGGACAGGAAGGCCCTGCAGAGAGTAGTGCGTTCGGCAGAACGCACCATGGGAACTACACTCGTCCCCCTGCAGGACCTACACATCAGGAGGTGCAGATCCAGAGCAAGCAAGATCATGAGGGACCCCCTACCACCCCAGCAACGGACTGTTCCAGATGCTATGATCAGGCAAACGCCTCCGCTGTCACGCTATAAAAACGGAGAGGATGAGACGGAGTTTCTTCCCACAGGCCATCAGGACGGTCAACTTTTATAACCCCAGAGACTAAATTTTTGTCTACACTATACTAACTTATTAACTTTATTTATATGCTGTAACTGTAATTCTTTTTTGTGCACAATCCGCAGGCATTGCCACTTTCATTTCACTGCACATCGTGTATGTGTATGTGACAAATAAATTTGACTTGACTTGACTTGACCATTGTCTATTGTGCTGTCCCTTACAATTACAGTAGTTTCTTATCTTGAATCGTCAAGAGTCAAGAGTGTTTTATTTCGTATGTCCCAGATAGAACAATGAAATTCTTACTTGCTGCAGCACAACAGAATATGTAAACATAGTGCACTGTAAATAATAATAATATTCTATTCACAAAATGCTGGAGTAACTCAGCAGGTCAGGCAGCATCTCGGGAGAGAAGGAATGGGCGACGTTTCAGGTCGAGCGCAGGTGTTGAGCGTTCAGAGGTTCACCTGCACCTCCTCCAACCTCATCTATTGCATCCGCTGCTCTAGATGTCATCGGCGAAACCAAACGCTTCGGCGATCGCTTCGCTCAACACCTGCGCTCGGTCCGCATTGGCCAACCTGATCTCCCAGTGGCCGAGCACTTCAACTCCCCCTCCCATTCCCAATCTGTCCTTTCTGTCATGGGCCTCCTCCAGTGCCATAGTGAGTCCCACCGGAAATTGGAGGAACAGCACCCCATATTTCGCCTGGGCAGCTTGCAGCCCAGTGGTATGAACATTGACTTCTCCAACTTTAGATAGTCCCTCTGTCCCTCTCTTCCCCTCCCCCTTCCCAGATCTCCCTCTATCTTCCTATCTCCACCGATATCCTTCCTTTGTCCCGCCCCCCTGACATCAGTCTGAAGAAGGGTCTCGACCCGAAACGTCACCCATTCCTTCTCTCCTGAGATGCTGCCTGACCTGCTGAGTTACTCCAGCATTTTGTGAATAAATACTTTCGAGTTGTACCAGCATCTGCAGTTATTTTCTTATATGTACAGACTGTCAGTGAGTTGAGCATTTGAGAGCTGGGGAGGACCTGTACGAAGTGCGGGCAACGCACGCTGGCAGCAGGGGCCGGGTCCGCGGGACGCTTAAGATTTTTCTGCAATATTTTCTGCAATATTCATCCTTGTTTTATGGATATGATGTTATGTTTTTTCAAGAGCGGCTGAAAATGCTACAACAAAGATTTTTTGGTAAAAGTAACATTAGCAAATTTGCAGACTCTGACACCCAAAGCTGGGTGGCAGTGTGAAATGTGAGGAGGATGCTATGAGATTGCAGGGTGACTTGGACAGGTTGTGCGAGTGGGCGGATGCATGGCAGATGCAGTTTAATGTGGATAAGTGTGAGGTTATCCACTTCGGTGGTAAGGCAGATTATTATCTGAATGGTGTCAAGTTAGGAAAAGGGGACGTACAACGAGATCTGGGTGTCCTAGTGCATCAGTCACTTAAAGTAAGCATGCAGGTACAGCAGGCAGTGAAGAAAGCTAATGGCCGAATGGCCTACTCTTGCACCTATTGCACGGTGGCGCAGCAGTAGAGTTGCGGTAGAGTAGCAAATGCAGCGCCGGAGACTCAGGTTCGATCCTGACTACGGGTGCTGTCTGTACGGAGTTTGTACGTTCTCCCCGTGACCTGCGTGGATTTTCTCCGAGATCTTCGGTTTCCTCCCACACTCCAAAGACGTGCAGGTTTGTAGGTTAATTGGCTGGGCAAATGTAAAAAGATTGTCCCTAGTGGGTGTAGGATAGTGTTAGTGTGCGGGGATCGCAGGGCGGCGCGGACCCGGTGCGCCGAAGGGCCTGTTTCTGCGCTGTATCTCTAAATCTAAAAAAATCTAACAATCTATTGTCTATCCTACTATGCCCACGAAGAGCTGAAACAAAATAGTTTATTGGACACTATCTGATTGACATGACTGAAATGCTTTGGTGTCCTGTAACTGCCCCTGACTCGAATAATGTTTTACTGATTGTGGATGATCAGCCATGATCTCAATGAATGGCGGTGCTGGCAAAAAGGGCCAAATGGCCTCCTCCTGCACCTATTTTCTCTGTTTCCATGAAAACAGTATTTTGAATTGGTACTATCATTTAGAAAATAGTTTTTCTGGTTGAAGTAGAAAAGCAATAAGTTGATATTTTAATCTGAAACATCAAGATTTTTCTCCTGCTGTGTCATTAAGTGAATCAGTTTTATTGATGGACAGTTGTATTCTTCTTAACGGTTTAAACAGAAAATAGGAAATACTTCACGACCAAAGTTGATTAGATCTTTTCATAATCTTGTTAGAAATTAGCAGCAGTCAGTATTTTTCACTTTAATTCTACTTGCTCAGTGATACAAGAAGTCATTGCCTTTTACCCATCATGCCTCGCAAACAGAACAGGTGCCAAATTGGTGGCCAAATTGCATCTCAAAGTTTATATAAGATGAATATCTTATAGTACATACATGGCTCACAAAGAAATCATCTATCTCATTAACTGGCAGAAATACATTTTATCACAAGACTTTGATGCCCAGCATAGGTTGCAGCTAGAATCTTCAGAAGCACACCTGGAACAGAACCTGGGTGACTGACCATAAAACACACATGGTTGCAAGCATGGCGTGTATTTGTGTTGTCCACATTGGCATATCAACACCTCCACTTCCTGATGAGACTGAGGAAATGTCAATACACAATAGACAATAGGTGCAGAAGTAGGCCATTCGGCCCTTCGAGCCAACACCGCCATTCAATGTGATCACGGCTGATAATTCTCAATCAGTACCCCGTTCCTGCCTTCTCCCCATACCCCCTGACTCCGCTATCCTTAAGAGCTCTATCTAGCTCTCTCTTGAATGCACTCAGAGTATTGGCCTCCACTGCCGTCTGAGGCAGAGAATTGCACAGATTCACAACTCTCTGACTGAAAAAGTTTTTCCTCATCTCCGTTCTAAATGGCCTACCCCTTATTCTTAAACTGTGGCCCCTTGTTCTGGACCCCCAACATTGGGAACATGCCTCTAACGTGTCCAACCCCTTAATAATCTTATACGTTTCGATAAGATCCCCTCTCATTCCAGGAATTAACCTAGTAAACCTACGCTGCACGCCCTCAATATCAAGAATATCCTTCCTCAAATTTGGAGACCAAAACTGCACACAGTACTCCAGGTGCAGTCTCACTAGGGCCCTGTACAACTGCAGAAGGACCTCTTTGCTCCTTTACTCAACTCCTCTTGTCATGAAGGCCAACATTCCATTGGCTTTCTTCACTGCCTGCTGTACCTGCATGCTTCCTTTCAGTGACTGATGCACTAGGACACCCAGATCTCGTTGTACGTCCTCTTTTCCTAACTTGACACCATTCAGATAATACTCTGCCTTCCTATTCTTTCCACCAAAGTGGATAACCTCACACTTATCCACATTAAACTGCGCAGGTTCTGAGAGCGTGGCTGAAGACTCAATTCGGGCCTACCATTTTGCGTGCGATCACTCTCAGGAAGGCCGATCTGACATCTGTTAAGATGACCATGCACTAGAGGCTGCTAGGATGGGTGATGTCACTCCATTAGCCATCCATTCAAAACAAGCAAAGAATGTACTGAGCTCATAGGGGAAGAATGTGTTGTTGGCACTGATATGGCCCACTTTGTTGTGTGACCCGCTGTGGTAGACAAGCCTTGCCATAATTGAATGCAGTGCCCAGAGGGGTCGGTGAAGGCAAATGTTTTTTAAATGTTTCAAAGATCTTTTACGATGCCACAACATGAAAGTGCACAGGCAAACTGCTGAAAATTGTGATTAGTATAGAAAGGTGCTTGATTTAGTTTAGAGATACAGCGTGGACATAGGCCCTTCGACCCACCGGGTCCATGCCGACCAGCGATCCCACACATTAACACTATCCCATACACACCTAGGACAATTTTTTAACATTTACCAAGCCAATTAACTATCCAACTAGTAGTTGTTCAGAGATACAGCGCGGACACTGGCCCTTCGGCCCACCGGGTCCGCGCCGACCAGCGATCCCCGCACATTAACACTATCCTACACACACCAGGGACAATTTTTACATTTACCAAGCCAATTAACCTACAAACCTGCACGTCTTTGGAGTGTGGGAGGAAACCCAAGATCTCGGAGAAAACCCACGCAGGTCACGGGGAGAACGTACAAACTCCGTACAGACGGCACCCGTAGTGGGGATGGAACCCGGGTCTCCGGCGCTGCATTCGCTGTAAGGCAGCAACTCTACCGCTGCGCCACCGTGACCACCAACGATGGCCAACACAAACATAGTGGACCAAAGTGCACATTTACACATCTTATAACTCGACGATTCTATGTTCTGACGAGACTAAAACTTATTTTATTTGGATCACCTATCCATGAACAATGTGTTCCTGCACTCAGTAATTCAATAGATCTGTCCTCTGGTTTCCCATACAGGGCAGGCACAGCGGTAGAGTTGCTGCCTTACAGCGCCAGAGACCCGGGTTTGATCCTGAAAATGGGTGCTGTCCGACCGCGTAGGATTTCGCCCGGTGCTCCGGTTTCCTCCCACATTCCAAAGACGTACAGGTTTGTAGGTTAGGTCTCAAGAAGGATCTCAACCCGAAACGTCACCCATTCCTTCTCTCCAAAGATGCTGCCTGTCCTGCTGAGTTACTCCAGCGTTTTGCGTCTACCAGGTTTGTAGGTTAACTGGCTTCTGTATACTGTAACTTGTCCCTAGTGTGTAGGATAGTGCTAGTGCAGGGAGGGGTCGCTGGTCGGTGCGGACTCGGTGGGGCGAAAAGCCTGTTTCCGCGCTGTATCTCCAAACTAAACTAAAAAAACTCATTGTGATGCATATCAAATCCACCAGGAAGTCTTGCAAAGTCTGGAACGGAAAGCATGCATTCCTTACAATATCTCACAGCAGACTTAAATATTCCCATCAATTTGCAATCTTTCAGAAATATGGTAAGCTGCTATCTGCTTTCCGTCACTTCCCACAGAATATTTCTAACAACATAGGAAGTATTTATACCACTTGAAACACATGTGTCATGTTTATATAACAAATCATCCTCCAACATTTCCGTCACCTACAACGGGACCCCACCACTGGCCACATCTTCCCATCCCCTCCCCTCTCTGCGTTCCGCAGAGACCGTTCCCTCCGTAACTCCCTGGTCCACTCGTCCCTTCGTACCCAAACCACCCCATCCCCGGGCACTTTCCCCTGCAACCGCACGAGATGCAACACCTGTCCCTTTACCTCCCCCCTCAACTGCATCCAAGGACCCAAACAGTCTTTCCAGGTGAGACAGAGGTTCACCTGCACCTCCTCCAACCTCATCTATTGCATCCGCTGCTCCAGATGTCAACTTCTCTACATCGGCGAAACCAAACGCAGGCTAGGCGATCGTTTCGCTCAACACCTTCGTTCAGTCCACCTTAACCAACCTGATCTCCCGGTGGCTGAGCACTTCAACTCCACCTCCTAGTCTGACCTTTCTGTCATGGGCCTCCTCCAGTGCCATAGTGAGGCCCACCGCAAATTGGAGGAACAGCATCTCATATTTCGCTTGGGCAGCTTGCAGCCCAGCGGTATGAACATTGACTTCTCCAACTTCAGATAGTTCCTCTGTCCCTCTCTTCCCCTCCCCCTTACCAGTTCTCCCACTGTCTTCCTGTCTCCTACTACAAGCTATCTTTGTCCCGCCCCCTCCCCTAACATCAGTCTCGACCCAAAAAGTCACCCATTCCTTCTCTTCGGAGATGCTGCCTGATCCGCTGAGTTACTCCAGCATTTTAGGTCATGTTGATAATCTCATCCTTGTTACTTCATCCTCATCTTGCAAAGTCAGATTCATGGTTCAGAAATAGGCATTTCTTGTGTGTTAGCCAAGCATTTTGGAAACACTGGCAATTTCACCTTCAGCGAAGGCACTAACTAAGTAACAAATACATTTATCATCCATGAAGTACTATCGAGCTATTAAAATAGCAGCCCAAAGTATTTTATAATTAGGACTTGGCCCTAGAATCTTTAGTGCAACATTAGTTGTGATTAAATGACACAATGTGCTGGAGTAGGTCAAGCAGCTGGTTGGCATAGCCTCTGGAGAACATGGCCTGAGGACAGGTGCTGTCTGCACGGAGTTTGTACGTTCTCCCTGTGACTGCATGGGTTTTCTCCGAGTGCACCAGTAGGAAAAGGGGACGTACAACGAGATCTGGGTGTCCTAGTGCATCAGTCACTGAAAGGCAGCATGCAGGTACAGCAGGCAGTGAAGAAAGCCAATGGAATGTTGGCCTTCATAACAAGAGGAGTTGAGTATAGGAGCAAAGAGGTCCTTCTGCAGTTGTACAGGGCCCTAGTGAGACCGCACCTGGAGTACTGTGTGCAGTGTTGGTCTCCAAATTTGAGGAAGGATATTTCTTGCTATTGAGGGCGTGCAGCGTAGGTTTACTAGGTTAATTCCCAGAATGGCGGGACTGTCGTATGTTGAAAGATTGGAGCGGCTAGACTTGTATACACTGGAATTTAGAAGGATGAGAGGGGATCTTATCGAAACCGCCATTCAATGTGATCATGGCTGATCATTCTCAATCAGTAACCCGTGCCTGCCTTCTCCCCATACCCCCTGACTCCGCTATCCTTAAGAGCTCTATCTAGATCTCTCTTGAATGCATTCAGAGAATTGGCCTCCACTGCCTTCTGAGGCAGAGAATTCCACAGATTTACAACTCTGTACCCTGTGCCTGCCTTCTCCCCACATCCCTTGATTCCACTAGCCCCTAGAGCTCTATCTAACTCTCTTTTAAATCCATCCAGTGAATTGGCCTCCACTGCCCTCTGTGTCAGAGAATTCCACAAATTCACAACTCTCTGGGTGAAAAAGTTTTTTCTCACCTCAGTTTTAAATGGCCTCCCCTTTATTCTTAGACTGTGGCCCCTGGTTCTGGACTCCCCCAACATTGGGAACATTTTTCCTGCATCTAGCTTGTCCAGTTCTTTTATAATTTTTTACGTCTCTATAAGATCCCCTCTCACCCTTCTAAACTCCAGTGAATACGAGCCCAGTCGTACCAATCTTTCCTCATATGACAGTCCCGCCATAATCTTTCCTCATATGACAGTCCCGCCATAATCTTTCCTCACATGACAGTCCCGCTAAAGCACAGTGACAAACACAAGAAAAATAGAAATCTTCATCATAAATAAGTGCAATACTTACACTTTGGCAGAACAACACTGAGGGTCTTAGACTGAGGACCTTGTCCCTTCCGGTTTGCTGCTCGGACTTTGAAAACATAGCGCTCGCCAGGCTGGAGTTGATCAATTACTGCTGCTGTAACATCCCCAGGAAAAGTCACCGTCTTCACACCAAATGGTTTGAGAGCTGGGGCATATGAAACGATGTACTCTGAAACAATTGAGATATGGTTAAGAGGACAGCCAAAAATAATCCAGTTTTGCCATTTAGAAGGATGAGAGGAGATCTTATCGAAACGTATAAGATTTTTTAAGGGGTTGGACACTCAGGTGTCTCAGCTGCAGGACTATGTGATGGGACCTGACTCTGGTTTCAGAGAACCAAGGCATGGTTTGTCAGAACTCATTCCAATCAGTCACAGGTGCCCACAGTTCTCCCCATGCTGAATAGTGTTGTTGGAATAAATGGGGAAGTGTAGTGGGCCGCCACAGAAGCCATATTTTCACAGCATGCCTGTGCCACCAAACCAAGTTAAGGTTTAAATACATCCAACAGTATCAGTTAAAGCAGGGACTAATACTGAAAAGGTGATAACAATCAGTCATGCGAAGGCACAAAGTACATTGGCCATCTGTGAACTCCCTCCTCCATCCGTCAGAATGCGCTCACCAAAGATACTAGAGGAACAAGATAGACCACTCGACAGGGGATCTTATCGAAACATATAAGATTATTAAGGGGTTGGACACGTTAGAGGCAGGAAACATGTTCCCAATGTTGGGGGAGTCCAGAACAAGGGGACACAGTTTAAGAATAAGAGGTAGGCCATTTAGAACTGAGATGAGGAAAAACTTTTTCAGTCAGAGAGTTGTGAATCTGTGGAATTCTCTTCCTTAGAAGGCAGTGGAGGCCAATTCTCTGAATGCATTCAAGAGAGAGCTAGATAGAGCTCTTAATGCATTCAAGAGAGAGCTAGATAGAGCTCTGAAGGATAGCGGACTCAGGGGGTATGGGGAGAAGGCAGGAACGGGGTACTGATTGTGAATGATCAGCCATGATCACATTGAATGGCGGTGCTGGCTCGAAGGGCCGAATGGCCTCCTCCTGCACCTATTGTCTATTGTCTATTGCCATTTCCTCAAAAAACTCAATCAACTTCGTAAGGCACGATCTCCCACGTACAAAACTATGCTGACTCTCCCTAATCAGCCCCTGTCTATCCAGATGCACTTACATCATCCCACAGAATATCTCCAGTAACTTGTCAACCACAAATTAATTAAAACAATTTGACACACAAGAGACTGCAGAGGCTGGAATCTTGAGCAAAAAAGATATCGCGGAGAAACTCAGTGGGAAAGGCATCTGTCCATTTCCCACTAGAGACGCTGCCTGTCCCGCTGGGTTACTCCAGCACTTTGTGACTATCTTCCATTTAAACCAGCATCTGCAGTTCCTTCCTACACAATATATAAATTAGCAGGCTGTCGTGAGCCAGATATTAAATAACGACGAGACGGAGATCGAGAACCTCGTAACCTGGTGCCAAGGCAACAACCTCTCCCTCAATGTCGGCAACACAAAGGAGATTGTGATTGACTTCAGGAAGATTCAAGAGAGAGCTCTTAAGGATAGCGGAGTCAGGGGGTATGGGGAGAAGGCAGGAACGGGGTACTGATTGAGAATGATCAGCCAATAGACAATAGACAATAGGTGCAGGAGTAGGCCATTCAGCCCTTCGAGCCAGCACTGCCATTCAATGCGATCATGGCTGATCACTCTCAATCAGTACCCCGTTCCTGCCTTCTCCCCATACCCCCTCACTCCGCTATCCTTAAGAGCTCTATCCAGCTCTCTCTTGAAAGCATCCAACGAACTGGCCTCCACTGCCTTCTGAGGCAGAGAATTCCACACCTTCACCACCCTCTGACTGAAAAAGTTCTTCCTCATCTCCGTTCTAAATGGCCTACCCCTTATTCTCAAACTGTGGCCCCTTGTTCTGGACTCCCCCAACATTGGGAACATGTTATCTGCCTCTAATGTGTCCAATCCCCTAATTATCTTATATGTTTCAATAAGATCCCCCCTCATCCTTCTAAATTCCAGTGTATACAAGCCCAATCGCTCCAGCCTTTCAACATACGACAGTCCCGCCATTCCGGGAATTAACCTAGTGAACCTACGCTGCACGCCCTCCATGATCACATTGAATGGCAGTGCTGGCATGAAGGGCCGAATGGCCTCCTCCTGCACCTATTGTCTATTGTACACACACCTTGATATACATCGATCAGCCAAAACATTATGACCACTGACAGGCGAAGTGAATAACATTGATTATCTTGTTACAATGGCACCTGTCAAGGGGTGGGATATATTAGGCAGCAAGTGAACAGTCAGTTCTTGAAGTTGATGTGTTGGATGCAGGAGAAATGGGCAGGAGTAAAGACCTGAGCGACTTTGACAAGGGCCAAATTGTTATGGCCAGACGACTGGGTCAGAGCATCTCTGAAACGGCTTGTGGGGTGCTCCCGGTCAGCGGTGGTGAGTACCTACCGACAGTGGTCCGAGGAGGGTCAAACCACAAACCGGCGACAGACAGGGTGTTGGGCGCCCAAGGCTCATCGATGCGCGAGGGCAACGAAGGCTATCCCGTCTGGTCCGAACCGACAGAAAGTCGACTGTGGCACAAGTCACAGAAAATGTTAATGGTGGTCACGGGAGGAATGTGTCACAATACACAGTGCATCGCACCCTGCTGCGTATGGGGCTGCACACGGAGGACCAACAGCATATTAGGCAGGTGGGCATAATGTTTTGGCTGATCGGTGTGTGTGTTGATGGCGCCGAAGTAGAGATGGTTGAAAGCTTCAATCTTTTCTGAATAAAATATCACCAGCAATTTGTCCTGGACCAGGCACATCGAAGCAATGGCCAAGACTTTGCATCCTTAGAAGGCTCTACTTCCTTAGAAGGCTACAGAGGCTCAGCATGTCTCAAACAACCCACACTAACCTCTATAGATCTGGCTTAGAAGGCGTTTTATTGGGGTACATCACAGCGTCACAGCTCCATCCAAGACGGCAAGAAATTGCAGAGTTGTGTGGACGTAGCCCAGACCGTCACACAAACCAACCTCCCATCTATGGACTTAATGTATACTTCACGCTGCCCCGGCAAGGCCACCAGCATAACAAGGGCTAGTCTCACCCCCGGCCACTCCCTCTTCTCCCCTCCCCAGTCGGACAAGAGGGATAGAAGTGTGAAAACACACACCTCCAGATTCAAGGACAGCTTCATCCCAGCTGTTATCAGGCAACCGAACTGTCCCCTCCCCAGGTGGAGTGCAGTCCTGACCTCCCAACTACCTGATAGGAGACATTGGCTATATTTAAGAGGGAGGTAGATGTGGCCCTTGTGGCTAAAGGGATCATGGGGTATGGAGAGAAGGCAGGTACGGGATACTGAGTTGGATGATCAGCCATGATCATATTGAATGGCGGTGCAGGCTCGAAGGGCCGAATGGCCTACTCCTGCACTTATTTTCTATGTTTCTATGTTTTTATGTTTCTATGAGACCTCTGATCAAACTTTAATGGACTTTATCTTGCACTAATAGTTATACCCTTCATCATGTATTCATACACTGTGGACGGCCTGATTGGATCCATGCATAGTCTTTTGAATGTCTAGGTATCATGCAACAAAATCTTTTTACGTTTCTTCTAGAAATGTATAAAATTATAGAAGGACTGGACAAGCTCAATGCAGGAAAAATGTTCCCAATGTTGGGGGAGTCCAGAACCAGGGGCCACAGTTTAAGAATAAGGGGTAGGCCATTTAGAACGGAGATGAGGAAAAACTTTTTCAGTCAGAGAGTTGTGAACGGGGTACTGATTGAGAATGATCAGCCATGATCACATTGAATGGTGGTGCTGGCTGGAAGGGCCGAATGGCCTCCTCCTGCAGGGAAGAGGGGAGGGAAGAGGGGAGGGTGGGAGGGGGGAGGAGAGGGTGCTGCACCAATGCAGGAGAGGTTTGGGCCCAACTTGGTCTTGAATGTATTAAAATCTTTCAGTAGGATAGGCAGCATCTGTGGAAAGTGAAAGGCCTAACATAACATTTCAGCTCAAGGATCCTACACACTGGGGACCATTTACAATTTTACCCAAGCCAATTAACCAACAAACCTGTACGTCTATGGAGTGTGGGAGAAAACCCACGCAGGTTTGTTATCTTGTGTGTGTCTGAACTTCAGCCAAAACGGTACACAATCGCGCAACAATTTTAGGCCCACCTTTCACATTTTAAAGTTTAAAAGGAGGGGAGGGGGAGGGGAGGAGGGAGGAGGGAGAGGGGAAGGGGGGAGTGGGGGACAAGGGAGGGGGAAGGGGGAGTGGGGGAGGAGGGAGGGGGGAAGGTGGGAGGGGGGAGGAGGGAGGGGGAAGGGGGGAGTGGGGGAGGAGGGAGGGGGGAGTGGGGGAGGAGGGAGGGGGGAAGGGGGGAGTGGGGGAGGAGGGAGTGGGGGAGGAGGGAGGGTGGAAGGGGGGAGTGGGGGAGGAGGGAGGGGGGAAGGGGGGAGTGGGGGAGGAGGGAGGGGGAAGGGGGGAGTGGGGGAGGAGGGAGGGGGGAAGGGGGGAGTGGGGGAGTAGGGAGGGGGGAAGGGGGGAGTGGGGGAGGAGGGAGGGGGGAAGGGGGGAGTGGGGGAGGAGGGAGGGGGGAAGGGGGGAAGGGGGGAGTGGGGGAGGAGGGAGGGTGAAGGGGGGAGTGGGGGAGGAGGGAGTGGGGGAGGAGGGAGGGGGGAAGGGGGGAGTGGGGGAGGAGGGAGGGGGAAGGGGGGAGTGGGGGAGAATGTAGAGGGGAGGGGGGGTTGAGGAGAGAGGGGAGGGGGGGAGGACAGGGTGCTGCACCAATGCAGGAGAGGTTTGGGCCCAACGGGTCCACTTTGTCATTACTAAAAATACATGAAAACATGTTTGAATGCTGGAAAACAAAAAAGTAGGGTCTGGTCAGAGCCTAGCAAGTGATAGGCAGACACATTGAGAAGGTTCGATTGGCAGGTGAGTGGAGCAAGCGACAAAGGCTCGGGGCAACGAGGAGACAGGAGTGCGTCAGTTAAGGAAAAAAGAGAAGTGAAAGGTAGCATACAAATTAGCAAGAAAAAGCAGCCTACCAGAGGACTGGGAGAAATTCAGAGTCCAGCAGAGGAGGACAAAGGGCTTAATTAGGAAAGGGAAAATAGATTATGAAAGGAAACTGGCAGGGAACATAAAAACTGACTGCAAAAGCTTTTACAGGTATGTGAAGAGAAAAAGATTAATTAAAAGAAATGTAGGTCCCTTGCAGTCAGAAACAGGTGAATTGATCATGGGGAACAAGGAGATGGCAGACCAATTGAATGACTACTTTGGTTCTGTCTTCACTAGGGAAGACATAAATAATCTGTCGGAAATAGCAGGGGACCGGGGGTCAAATGAGATGGAGGAACTGAGTGAAATCCAGGTAAGTCGGGAAATGGTGTTAGGTAAATTGAATGGATTAAAGGCAGATAAATCCCCAGGGCCAGATAGGCTGCATCCCAGAGTGCTTAAGGAAATAGCCCCAGAAATAGTGGATGCATTAGTGATAATTTTTCAAAACTCTTTAGTTTCTGGAGTAGTTCCTGAGGATTGGAGGGTAGCTAATGTAACCCCACTTTTCAAAAAGGGAGGGAGAGAGAAAACGGGGAATTATAGACCAGTTAGCCTAACATCGGTAGTGGGGAAAATGCTAGAGTCAGTTATTAAAGATGGGATAGCAGCACATTTGGAAAGTGGTGAAATCATTGGACAAAGTCAGCATGGATTTATGTAAGGTAAATCATGTCTGACGAATCTTATAGAATTGTTCGAGGATGTAACTAGTAGAGTGGATAAGGGAGAACCAGTCGATGTGTTATATCTGGACTTCCAGAAGGCTTTCGACAAGGTCCCACATAACAGATTAGTATGAAAACTTAAAGCACACGGTATTGTGGGTTCAGTATTGATGTGGATAGAGAACTGGCTGGCAGACAGGAAGCAAAGAGTAGGAATAAACGGGTCCTTTTCAGAATGGCAGGCAGTGACTAGTGGGGTACCGCAAGGCTCAGTGCTGGGACCCCAGCTATTTACAATATATATTAATGATATGGACGAGGGAATTGAATGCAACATCTCCAAGTTTGCGGATGACACGAAGCTGGGGGGCAGTGTTAGCTGTGAGGAGGATGCTAGGAGGCTGCAATGTGACTTGGATAGGTTAGGTGAGTGGGCAAATGCATGGCAGATGCAGTATAATGTGGATAAATGTGAGGTTATCCACTTTGGTGGCAAGAACAGGATAGCAGCTTATTATCTGAATGGTGGCCGATTAGGAGAAGGGGAGATGCAACGAGACCTGGGTGTCGTGGTACACCAGTCATTGAAAGTAGGCAGGGGTGCAGCAGGCAGTGAAGAAAACAAATGGTATGTTGGCATTCATAGCGAGGGGATTTGAGTATAGGAGCAGGGAGGTTCTGCTGCAGTTGTACAGGGCATTGGTGAGACCACACCTAGAGTATTGCGTACAGTTTTGGTCTCCTAATCTGAGGAAAGATATTCTTGCCATATAGGGAGTACAGAGAAGGTTCATCAGATTGATTCCTGGGATGGCAGGACTTTCATATGAAGAAAGACTGGAGAGACTAGGCTTGTACTCGCTGGAATTTAGAAGATTGAGGGGGGATCTTATAGAAACATAAAAAAATCTTAAAGGGTTGGAGAGGCTAGATGCAGGAAGATTGTTCCCGATGTTGGGGAAGTCCAGAACCAGGGGTCACAGCTTAAGGATAAGGGGGAAGTCTTTTAGGACCGAGATGAGAACGTTTTTTTTCACACAGAGAGTGGTGAATCTGTGGAATTATCTGCCAGAGAAGGTAGTTGAGGCCAGTTCATTGGCTATATTTAAGAGGGAGTTAGATGTGGCCCTTGTGGCTAAAGGGATCAGGGGGTATGGAGAGAAGGCAGGTACAGGATACTGAGTTGGATGATCAGCCATGATTATATTGAATGGCGGTGCGTACAGGCTCGAAGGGCCGAATGGCCTACTCCTGCACCTATTTTCTATGTTTCTATTAACGCCAGCAATGACAATCTCCTACCTGTGACCTTCGCCTTGCGATCGTTCGGAGGGTCCCAGGATGTTCTCACTGCCGTTCCTTTCTCACCCAGGGGCTTCACCTCAAAGTTCTCGGGAATGGAGGAAGGAACTGCATTTGCAAGTCAACAGGATTCATAATTTCCCACAAAGGACAAAGCAGAAAAACTTCAATTAAGTTTTATTAAAAGACGTGGCTCACAAACTTAATACACTCTATAACTTATTTAACTTACTACAATCCATGTCCAGAGTTCACTGACAGTTAAGGTCTTTTGTGATTTATTTTGGATTTAGATGGGATCCAGGGCATGATGGCCAATTGACTAGAAGGCAGAAACCAGCGTGTGGTGGTCGAGCATTGTTTCTCAGACTGGAAGCCTGTTGAAACAAACGATATCCCACAGGGATTGATGTGCAGGGAGGATCTGTAGATGCTGGTTTAAACCAAAGACAGACACAAAATGCTGGAGTAACCCAGCGGGACAGGCAGCATCTCTGGACAGAAGGAACGGGTGACGTTTAGGGTCGAGACCCTCCTTCAGACTGAGTGTCAGGGGAGAGGGAAACGGGAGATGTGGAAGGGTAAGGTGTGAAAACGACAGATCAAATGGGACCAAGCTGAAGAAAAATGTAGAATGGTTTGTTGTTAGCTGGTGACAACGTTTAAGGATAAGGGGGAAATCTTTTAGGACCGAGATGAGCAAGTTTTTTTCCACACAGAGAGTGGTGAATCTGTGGAATTCTCTGCCACAGAAGGTAGTTGAGGCCAGTTCATTGGCTATATTTAAGAGGGAGTTAGATGTGGCCCTTGTGGCTAAAGGGATCAGGGGGTATGGAGAGAAGGCAGGTATGGGATACTGAGTTGGATGATCAGCCATGATCATATTGAATGGCGGTGCAGTCTCGATGGGCCGAATGGCCTACTCCTGCACCTATTTTCTATGTTTCTATGTTAGACCCAAGTACGGGGAGAAAGTCGGAATAAGACGAAGGATATTCCAACAGAGAGGAATCTCCTGCAGAGATATTCCTAGCACACAGAGGGTGATGGGTGTATGGAACAAGCTGCCAGAGGAGGTAGTTGAAGTTGGGACTATCCCATCGTTTAAGAAACAGTTGGACAGGTACATGGATAGGACAGGTTTGGAGGGTTACTGACCAAGCGCAGGCAAGTGGGACTAGGGTAGCTGGGACATTGTTGGCTGGTGTTGGCGAGTTGGGCCTAAGGGCCTGTTTCCACACTGTATTGCTCTATGACTCTATCATATGCCATGATTGTATTGAATGACAGAGAAAAAAAATTAAAGTCCAAATAATCCACTGTTGCACCAGGCCATTGATGTTAAATCACACGTTTAGTCTTGAGCTAAAAAAACTTGTCTCTGCCTGGAAACGTAGTATTTTTCACAAGAACTCAGTTGGCAACTTGTATCTCCCCAACACTTGAAAGTAAATAGCTTTAATATGCAGCTACCAAGACCACAGCTAAGCAATTAGTTGCCTGTCACCTCAAATATTCCATGTTTTTTGTGTTTTTTTTTGTGTTTTCTGTATTTGTTGCAGATCAATTTCCCTCGTGGGATAAATAAAATTCTATCGTGTTGTATCGTAAAGCATTTTAGCAATGTTTAGTTTAGAGATACAGTGCGGAAACAGGCCCTTCGGCCCACCGGGTCTGCGCCGCCCAGCTATCCCTGCACTTTAACACTATCCTACACCCACTAGGGACAATTTGCATTTATACCAAGCCAATTAACCTACAAACCTGCACGTCTTTGGAGTGTGGGAGGAAACCGAAGATCTCGGAGAAAACCCACGCAGGTCACAGGGAGAACGTACAAACTCCGTACAGACAGCACCCGCAGTCAGGTTGGAACCCGGGTCTCCGGCGCTGCATTCGCTGTAAGGCGGCAACTCTACCGCCGCGCCACCGTGACCGACCAAATGCATTCGGCAGTGGCGATGGCACTTTACTGGGTTATCTCAAATTACCTTGGTAACAAAATAGTTCTAAACTTTCAACTCGTGTTGCTAAAAGCTGCATTAATAAGCTGATATTTGTCTACACTCCTATCCTGTTAAACAGGCTTTTGCCATTCACAGGTTCAACAAGCAGACAATTGACATTCAAAAGCTTGGAATTAACGTCCTCAATAGGAAATAATGATAACATCTCCCGTAGGAATATGGAAAATATCGGTGTCAGGTTTAATAAAGAATAATATCATGTTTCTTTAAAACTAGCAGGGTATTTGAATTCTGTGGTTTTGACATAGTCGTGCACACAGGCTCTTTGGTCGAACCTGTCCATGCAAAGCAAGATGCTTATGTACACTAGTCCCATTTGACCCAAATCCATCAACTCGCTCCCCATACCTGTATATGTCTAAATGTCTTTGAAAACATTTTCATTTTGGACCAATTACACAGCACTGTGGCGCAGCGGTAGAGTTGCTGCCTGACTGCGCCAGAGACCCGTGTTCCATCCTGACTATGGGTGCTGTCTGTGCGGGGTTAATACGTTGTCCACGTGGCCTGCGTGGGTTTTCTCTGGGATCTCCGGTTTCCTCCCACATTCCAAAGAAAAATTAGAAAATAGGTGCAGGAGGCCCTTGGAGCCAGTACCGCCATTCTATATGATCATGGCTGATCATCCAAAATCAGTACCCCGTTCCCGCTTTCTCCCCAAAACCCCCTGATTCCGTTAGCCCGAAGAGCTATATCTAACTCTTTCTTGAAAACATCCAGTGAATTGGCCTCCACTGCCTTCTGTGGCAGAGAATTCCACAGATTCACAACTCTCTGGGTGAAAAAGTTTTTCCTCATCTCAGTCCTAAATGGCCTACCACTTATTCTTAAACTGTGACCCCTGCTTCTGGACTTCCCCAACATTGGGAACATGTTTCCTGCATCTAGCGTGTCCAATCCCTTAATAATCTTATATGTTTCAATAAGATCCCCTCTCATCCTTCTAAATTCCAGTCCATACAAGTCCAGTCAATCCATTCTTTCATCATATGTCAAAGACATATGTAAAGGCACGCAGGTTTGTAGGTTAATTGGCTTGGTAAAATAGTAAATTGTTCCTAGTGTGTGTAGGATAGCGTTAATGTGCGCTGATCGCTGGGCGGCACGGACTCGGTGGGCCGAAGGGCCAGTTTCTGTGCTGTAACTCCAAACTAAACTAAAATTATCCATTCCTGAAACCTCATTTGGGAAGATTCACTTACTAATTAATTTGGTCTTTTGTTAAGAAAACAGTATTGAATAAGTAGACAGTATAGACAATCACAGTATACACCGATGAGCCAGAACATTGTGACCTGATGAGCCAAAACATTATGCCCACCTGCCTAATATGCTGTTGGTCCTCCGTGTGCAGCCCCATACGCAGCAGGGTGCGATGCACTGTGTATTGTGACACATTCCTCCCGTGACCACCATTAACATTTTCTGTGACTTGTGCCACAGTCGACCTTCTGTCGGTTCGGACCAGACGGGATAGCCTTCGTTGCCCTCGCGCATCGATGAGCCTTGGGTGCCCAACACCCTGTCTGTCACCGGTTTGTGGTTTGTCCCTCCTCGGACCACTGTCGGTAGGTACTCACCACTGCTGACCGGGAGCACCCCACAAGCCTTGCCGTTTCAGAGATGCTCTGACCCAGTCGTCTGGCCACAACAATTTGGCCCTTGTCAAAGTCGCTCAGGTCTTTACTCCTGCCCATTTCTCCTGCATCCAACACATCAACTTCAAGAACTTGACTGTTCACTTGCTGCCTAATATATCCCACCCTTGACAGGTGCCATTGTAACAAGATGATCAATGTTATTCACTTCACCTGTCAGTGGTCATAATGTTTTGGCTCATTGGTGTAAAGATACTGCTGAATTCAGAGTGCTCTCGCGGTATTGAGTAGAAGTAGCATACCAGACTCAGGGGTTCTTTGGAAGACTGAAACACTCCATTTGCCATTTCTGTCTCCTTGAGAAGTGCGAACAGAGAATTCATGTATGGAGTCTGATGTCAGCTCGTCAATCAGAACTCGCCTGTATATCTTGGATGTCTTGTATTCCCATTTGGCTGATTCTCCTCTCTCTCTGTACCTAACTGTGTAATATCTGAAAGAACAGATGAAACAAATCACATAAACGACCAGCGGACGAACAGCTCACAGTGGCCCGCTTCCTTTACCATTGTTACTTTTATTTGCATATCTTTCATTCATTTGTTCTATATCTCTCTACGTCATTGTTTCCCTTTCCCGTGACTTTCAGTCTGAAGAAGGCTCATGGCCCAAATCCCCACCCATTCCTTCTCTCCAGAGATGCTGCCTGTCCCGCTGAGTTACTGAGGCATTTTCTGCCTATCTTCGACACAAACGGTTTGGTCAAGCAACATTTTCAGATAATCCAAGGTTGATGCATGCAGAAGATCAGGATTAAAAAGTTATCTCAGTCCAGCATCACAATTGTTTCGATTTTATTTTTAGATTTAGAGATACAGCGCAGAAACAGGCCCTTCGGCCCACCGGGTCCGCGCCGCAAAGTGATCCCCGCACACTAACACTATCCCACACACACTAGGGACAATTTTGACATTTGCCAAGCCAATTAACCTACAAACCTGCACGTCTTTGGAGTGTGGGAGGAAACCGAAGATCTCGGAGAAAACCCACGCAGGTCACGGGGAGAACGTACAAACTCCGTACAGACAGCACCCGTAGTCAGGATCGAGATACAGGCGGCTTTTGTTTGATCACATTTTGCTTAGTATGTTTGTATGTTTTTCTTTGGAATAAAACTCTTATATATATATTTTTTTTAAATTTAAAAAAAAATAAAATAAAATTAAAAAAAAGAGGTCAGGATCAAATCGGGAGCTTGGGCTAGGGAGATTTGGTTGTCTTGCCTGACTTTTGTTTAGCAAATAGGAAGCTTCAGCATTTAATTTAATGTAATAAACACTTCAGAACATTCCTTTATTCTCCATGCCGTGTGACCCCCATTTCTACATTTTCTTGCTTCAATGTGACGTGCAAATTTGAACCTCAATTAATTTTACCGTTTGATTGAAAATCCTTCATTAAAATTGTGTCTCTTTTCATGTAAAAAAAAAAAAAAAAAAAAAAAAAGTAGTCAGGATCGAACCTGAGTCTCCGGCGCTGCATTCACTGTAAGGCAGCAACTCTACCGCTGCACCACCGTGCCGCCCTGGATTCTCTTCAATTATCTTTAACTACCATTATTTTGCTTCAATGTTGTATATTGCAATGTTGCATATAGCATACCATTAAGGGCCTGTCCCACGTAGGTGATTTTAAGGCGACTGCCGGCGACTAGGCTATCGCCGAACGTTGGCCGGGGTGTCGCGCGCGGGCGTGATCGTGAGGAGTCTTCAATGAATCGTAGCGGATCTCGGCGCGTCGCGGAAAAATTTCCAGATATAAATTTCTGGGCGACAGCTGGCTTGTCGCCAGGTACCGTAGCTTATTGCGGGCGCTGTCTGTCGCACGCTGTCACCAGGTTTGCTAGGTTGTCGCAGTTGCGTTTAGAAGCACGTAATATTAAATAAAGAAAAGGCATTTGAAGATGCCAGAAGATAGTTTTGTTTAACCAATTTATTTACCGTCGGGACATTTGACGGGTAGATTGGAGGTGACAGTTTGACGGTCAGGTGAGCGTGGGAACTTCGCGATGTTTCCGAAGACGGTGCAATCTCTTAGCCAGGTGCTAGTTTCACAAAAAAAGTAACTTGCATCGACCTGACTCGGCATTGTCGTGGTCATTGTCGTGGTCATTGTCGTGGTCATTGTCATGGTCATTGTCGTGGTCATTGTGGTCATTGTGGTCATTGTCCTGGTCATTGTCGTGGTCATTGTGGTCATTGTCGTGGTCATTGTGGTCATTGGGGGCGTGGCTGTGTTCTGCAGCTGCGGCTCACCGGCAGTCTCTCTGTTTTTTTGGGGTTTTTTCTGTCATTGTCGTTGATAAATGTACGTTTTGTTTTATTTTTAATTCTGTGTATGTAGGGGGGTGGTGGGGGGGTTGGGGGAAACCTTTTTTTTAAATCTCCTCCTCAACGGAGATGCGACCTTTACCGTGTCGTATCTCCGTTCGCGCTACGGCCTAACATCGTGGAGTCGGCGGCCTCCAGCTGGGATCGACCTCAAAGACTCCGGTCGCAGGGCCTGGACTTACCATCTCGGAGGCTTCGGCCGTGGGCCCTGCAGACCACAACATCGGGAGTTCGCAGGTCCCTGGCTGGTGACCGGCTTTTGGGAGCTCCAGCCGTAGCAGCTTCGACCGCCCCGAAGCGCGAGGTATGATCAACCCGCCCGCAGGCCCTTCATCACCCTGCGTGGCTCGGCCGCAGCACTTTCCATCGCCCGGTGGGGGCTCAGGCCCTTCATCGCCCTGCGTGGCTCGGCCCTGGGACTTTCCATCGCCCGGTGGGGGCTCAGGCCCCTCATCGCCCTGCGTGGCTCGGCCGCAGCACTTTCCATCGCCCGGTGGGGGCTCAGGACTTTCATCGGCCTGCTCGGCTTGGCCCTGGGACTTTCCATCGCCCGGTGGGGGCTCAGGACTTTCATCGGCCTGCTCGGCTCGGCCCTGGGACTTTCCATCGCCCGGTGGGGGCTCAGGACTTTCATCGGCCTGCTCGGCTCGGCCCTGGGACTTTCCATCGCCCGGTGGGGGCTTCAAAAAGTTGGGAGCCTCGATCACCTCGTGGCACACGGGAGAAGAATGAGGAGGAGATAAGACTTTGCCTTCCATCACAGTGAGGGTATGCCTAGAGCAATCACTGCGATGGCTGTTTGTGTAAAAAATTATATCTGTGTGTCTTGTGCTTTTTAATGTCTACTGCCGGACCCTGACGTGAGAGGACGCTGGCGTTGAGTATTCGCCTCTTTTCCGTCAGGATAGTTTGTCTGTTTGTTTCTATGTTAATTGTTTTTGTAAAGCGCTTTGAGCATGTGATAAGGCGCTATATAAAATAAATGGATTATTATTATTATTATTATTGTCGTGGTCATTGTGGTCATTGTGGTGGTCATTGTGGTGGTCATTGTCGTGGTCATTGTCGTGGTCATTGTCATGGTCATTGTCGTGGTCATTGTCGTGGTCATTGTGGTGGTCATTGTGGTGGTCATTGTCGTGGTCATTGTCGTGGTCATTGTCGTGGTCATTGTCGTGGTCATTGTCGTGGTCATTGTCGTGGTCATTGTCGTGGTCATTGTCGTGGTCATTGTCGTGGTCATTGTCGTGGTCATTGTCGTGGTCATTGTCGTGGTTATTGTCGTGGTCATTGTCGTGGTCATTGTCGTGGTTATTGTTGTGGTCATTGTCGTGGTCATTGTCGTGGTCATTGTCGTGGTCATTGTCGTGGTTATTGTCGTGGTCATTGTCGTGGTCATTGTCGTGGTCATTGTCGTGGTCACTGTCGTGGTCATTGTCGTGGTCATTGTCGTGGTTATTGTCGTGGTCATTGTCGTGGTCATTGTCGTGGTCATTGTCGTGGTCATTGTCGTGGTCATTGTCGTGGTCATTGTCGTGGTCATTGTCGTGGTCATTGTCGTTGGGTAAAAGAAAATGTCGGCGATCTGCTACGACTTTGACAGTCGCCGGCAGTCGCCTTAAAAATCGCGTAACTGGGACAGGCCCTTAATTTTGCCTCAATGTTGTACATTGCAATTGCAATATTGTAATTTTCAATCAAATATGCGACTCCACTCAATGTGATTCATCTTAAATGAAGACAGTAGCTCCACTCAATTCTTGCCCAGTTGCATGACTGAGATCATGAATCCACCAACACGGTCTACATTTTGGCCTGCAACCATAACTTTAAATCGCATTATGTTGTCATCGGTGCCCAAAAAAAGTGATTTGATGTTTAGGTTTAATATAAAGGTAGCGCAGCGGTAGAGTTGCTGCCTTACAGCGAATGCAGCGCCGGAGACCCGGGTTCCATCCCGACTACGGGCGCTGTCTGTGCGGAGTTTGTATGTTCTCCCCGTGACCTGCGTGGGTTTTCTCCGAGATCTTCGGTTTCCTCCCACACTCCAAACACGTACAGGTTTGTAGGTTAATTGACTTGGTAAATGTAAAAATTGTCCCTAATGGGTATGGGATAGTGTTAATGTGCGGGGATCGCTGTTCGGCGCGGACCCGGTTGGCTGAAAGGGCCTGTTTCCGTGCTGTATCTCTAAACTAAACTGAATGTTGTCATCGGTGGATTAAAAAAGTGATTCGAAAATTTAGGTTTAATATATCACAGCTTGGATCAAAGTACCACACCAACTTCATGTTTGCCAACCGTGTAAATTCAACAATAGTCTCCGAGAAGCACAACAAATGGGATGAACGTAGCCGCTACGTACTAGACTTTCACAACTTTGTGTAAGTGCTCATTCAGTACATGAGGCGTGTTTGAGGATCAAACATGAAAACTCCGCTGGTACGTTCATTGGATTTGGAGTACATTAGTCAGGTATATTTTTAAACATAAGGCTCTAAGTTATGAAGGCAGCAGTACAGAAATTATTTTTTAATTGCATGGTGGCGTAGCAGTTGAGTTGCTTCCCCACTGTGAGAGAGACCCAGGTTCCATCCTTACTAAAGGGGCTTCTGTCTGTACGGAGTTTGTACGTTCTCCCCGTGACCTGCATGGATTTTCTCAGGGTTTTCCGGTTTCCTCACACACTACAAATACGTGCAGGTTTATACGTTAATTGGCTTGGTATAAATGTAAAATTGTCCCTGGCATGGGATAATCTTAGAGGGAGTCATTCTAGCCTTAGAGGGAGTACAGAGAAGGTTCACCAGATTGATCCCTGGGATGGCAGGACTTTCATATGAAGAAAGACTGGATAGACTAGGCTTATACTCGCTGGAATTTAGAAGACTGAGGGGGGATCTTATAGAAACATATAAAATTCTTAAGGGGTTGGAGAGGCTAGATGCGGGAAGATTGTTCCCGATGTTGGGGAAGTCCGGAACCAGGGGTCACAGCTTAAGGATAAGGGGGAAGTCTTTTAGGACCGAGATGAGAAAACATTTCTTCACACAGAGAGTGGCGAATCTGTGGAATTCTCTGCCACAGAAGGTAGTTGAGGCCAGTTCATTGACTATATTTAAGAGGGAGTTAGATGTGGCCCTTGTGGCTAAAGGGATCAGGGGGTATGGAGAGAAGGCAGGTGCAGGTTACTGAGCTGGATGATCAGCCATGATCATATTGAATGGCGGTGCAGGCTCGAAGGGCCGAATGGCCTACTCCTGCACCTATTTTCTGTTTCTATGTTTCTATAGTGTTAATGTACGGGGATCGCTGGTCGGTGCGGACTCGGTGGGCCAAATGGCCTGTTTCCGCGCTGTATCTCTAAACTAAATTAAACTAAACAGGAAATGGTGGAACCACTCACTAAGTCTCCAGTATCCGTAGGACAACTTAACATTTCAATCTCCTTTTGTCAGAACTTTGATCAGAGCAGGGTGTTGGGCCTGAAATGCTAACTGCTTCTCCATCTGTGAATGCTGAATGATGAATTTTCCATCATTTTTAACTTTTTAATGTCAAATTTCCAGCACCTCCAGTTTTTTTTCTTCGGAAAAATAATTTGGACAGACCAAAATGGAGGAATGACTTGGAAAAAAAGCTAAATGTGACAAAAGTAACATTCTTTAGCAAGTGGGTGGTGAACCTGTGGAATTCATTGCCACAGTCATTGAGTATTTTTAAACTTTAGTTTAGTTTAGAGATACAGCGCGGAAACAGGCCCTTCGGCCCACCGAGTCCGCACCGACCAGCGATCCCCTCACATTAACACTGTCCTACTGATGGCCTTCACAGCCTTCTGTGTCAATGAATACCACAGATTCACCACTCTCTGACTAAAGACTTTGGTGCTAATGGAAGAAGTTTCATTGAAATTGGTGTAATATTTTTTAAGTTATTCACATTTTAAAGTTTAACTCTATCTCCTAGGGAGGGAGGGTGGGAGGGAGGGAGGGAGGGAGGGAGGGAGGGTGGGAGGGAGGGAGGGAGGGAGGGAGGGAGGGGAGGAAGGGGGGGAGGGAGGATAAAGGGGGTTGTAAAAATTGTAAAAAAGGGTAAATGTAAAAATTGTCCCTAGTGTGTGTAGGACAGTGTTAATGGGCGGCGCGGACCCGGTGGGCCGAAGGGCCTGTTTCCGCGCTGTATCTCTAAACTAAACTAAACTTGCTCATGTAATTCCCGCTGACTATTGGGGGCCTGTAGTGATCATCCCTTTCTTATTTCTCAGCTCCAACCATGTAACCTCACCGGACAGTATTTGAAGAAGGGTCTCAACCCGAAACGTCACCCATTCCTTCTCTCCCGAGATGCTGCCTGACCCGCTGAGTTGCTCCAGCATCTTGTGTCTACCTTCGATTTATCCCAGCATCTGCAGTTTTTTTCCTATACATTTCTGGACAATATTCAATACTCTCCAACGTGGCCCAATCACACCACATGGCTGCATCAATATGTTCTGATGTGGTGGTTGAGCACCTTATTGTACGGATGTGACAAAGGAGCAAAGAGGTCCTTCTGCAGTTGTACAGGGCCCTAGTGAGACCGCACCTGGAGTACTGTGTGCAGTTTTGGTCTCCAAATCTGAGGAAGGATATTCTTGCTATTGAGGGCGTGCAGCGTAGGTTTACTAGGTTAATTCCCGGTATGGCGGGAGTGTCGTATGTTGAAAGACTGGAGTGACTGGGCTTGTATACACTGGAATTTAGAAGGATGAGAGGGGATCTTATCGAAACGTATAAGATTATTAAGTGGTTGGACACGTTAGAGGCAGGAAACATGTTCCCAATGTTTGGGGAGTCCAGAACCAGGGGCCACAGTTTAAGAATAAGGGGTAGGCCATTTAGAACGGAGATTTTTCAGTCAGAGTTGTGAATCTGTGGAATTCTCTGCCTCAGAAGGCAGTGGAGGCCAGTTCTCTGAATGCATTCAAGAGAGAGCTAGATAGAGCTCTTAAGGATAGCGGAGTCAGGGGGGTATGGGGAGAAGGCAGGAACGGGGTACTGATTGAGAATGATCAGCCATGATCACATTGAATGGCGGTACTGGCTTGAAGAGCCGAATGGCCTACTCCTGCACCTATTGTCTATTGTCTAAGCCTGGAGGTGAAAATAGCAGAGATGAAGGTTTCAGCATTAGATTGGCTCAGTTAACAGCAGGGAAAGGGGTGGTTACAGGGCTGGCAGTAGGAAGATCCTATGAAGCACCTACATCATTGCACAAGCTAACCAAGCTTGCAGAGAAACCTGCTTGTGGATCCTCCAGACCTGGGTATTGAGGCAGAGTTTTGAGTCACCTTATATTCAAAATATTCCAAAGCTCACACACAAAGCAAATAAAAAATATTAATGCAGGAGAGGGTACAGAGAAGGTTTACGAGGATGTTGCCAGGACGAGATTCCCATGTTAGGAAAGTTTAAACCCTCTGCTACGACAACCTTATTAGACCGACAGCTCATAAGGTCATAGCTGTAAGGAGAGGTTGAGTAGGCAGGGACTCTATTCACTGAAGCGCAGGAGAATGAGGGGTGATCTTATAGAGGTATGTAAAATCATGAGAGGAATAGATCGGGTAGATGCACAGAGTCCCTTGCCCAGAGGACCACAGGTTCAAGGTGAAGGGGAAGAGATTTAATAGGAACCTGAGGGGTTACCTTTTCACACAAAGGGTGGTGGGTGTGTGGAACAAGCTGCCAAAGGAGGTAGTTGAGGCTGGGACTATCTCAATATTGAAGAAAGAGTTAGACAGGTACATGGATAGGACAGGTTTGGAGGGATATGGGCCAAACGCAGGCAGGTGGGTCTAGTGTAGCTGGGACATATTGGCCAGTGTGGGCAAGTTGTTTCCACGCTGTATCACTCTATGACAGTGTCCATTTACACAGTTTTTATATAAATAGCTCTGATAAATCCACATAATTCAATAACAGTAAATGTTGGAGTTTATTCAGCACATACATACCTGTCTGAAGCTGCACCTGGGCTCTTTCCATTTTCAAATGCAGGGTCGACCCACATAACAAGTACGGATTGTGGACTCATAACTCGAACCGAAATGTCTTTGGGCTCATGTAACTCTTCAGTCTCTGAAACAGTAACGTGAATCATTGCCGATGCATCTCGGTGGCACGGTGGCACGGTGGCACGGTGGCGCGGCGGTAGATGAGGGATTTTAGAGGCTCTCGTGAGGATAAAGGAGGTGTATATACAGTGCCCTCAATAATGTTTGGGACAAAGACCCATCATTTATTTATTTGCCTCTGTACTCCACAATTTGAGATTTTTGTTATAGAAAAAATCACATGTGTGCAGCGTAGGTTCACGAGATTGATCCCTGGGATGGCGGGACTGTCATATGAGGAAAGATTGAAAAGACTAGGCTTGTAGTCACTGGAGTTTAGAAGGACGAGAGGGGATCTTATAGAGACGTATAAAATTATAAAAGGACTGGACAAGCTCGAAGCAGGAAAAATGTTCCCAATGTTGGGCGAGTCCAGAACCAGGGGCCACACAGTCTAAGAATAAAGGGGAGGCCACTTAAAACTGAGGTGAGAAGAAACTTTTTCACCCAGAGAGTTGCGAATTTGTGGAATTTTCTGCCACAGAGGGCAGTGGAAGCCAAATCACTGGATGGATTTAAGAGAGAGTTAGATAGAGCTCTAGGGGCCAGTGGAGTCAAGGGATATGGGGAGAAGGCAGGCACGGGTTACTGATTGTGGATGATCAGCCATGATCACAATGAATGGCGGTGCTGGTTCAAAGGGCCAAATGACCTCCTCCTGCACCTATTTTCTATGTTTCTATGTTAAAGTGCAATGCTTCTTATCTCTCCAATTGCAAGGGTACCCAAGCCAAACTTACCAGCAACTTTGTGTTTTGCTGGGTTTGCTCTGTAAACGGATTTCCGCTGCATCAAAGCACTCCTTGCTCGAGCCGATACCCTCGACATTGGATTAACTGCTGAAAGACAGTCACAAAAGTATAGAAAATAAATTCCAGGGCAGTGCAGGAACTACAATCAACATTTTTTTTTAAAGTACATTAGCTTCACATTTAGACCCAAGAAACAATTTTCAAAACTGAATTTCATCACTTGCAGCACACACTTTAAAGCACTGGCTTTACCTTGCACTAAACGTCATTCCCTTATCATGTAAATGGCTCGATAGCCTTTCTGCTGAGGTGGATAGCACGCAACAAAAGCTTTTCACTGTACCTCGGTACACGTGACAATAAACTGAACTAAAACACTGAGAATTCTAATCCTAGGGTGTAAAATTACATCATGACAATAGACAATAGGTGCAGGAATAGGCCATTCGGCCCTTCGAGCCAGCACCACCATTCAATGTGATCATGGCTGATCATTCTCAATCAGTACCCCGTTCCTGCCTTCTCCCCGTACCCCCTGACTCCACTATCCTTAAGAGCTCTTTCTAGCTCTCTCTTGAAAGCATTCAGAGAATTGGCCTCCACTGCCTTCTGAGGCAGAGAATTCCACAGATTTACAACTCTCTGACTGAAAACGTTTTTCCTCATCTCCGTTCTAAATGGCCTACCCCTTATTCTTAAACTGTGGCCCATGGTTCTGGACTCCCCCAACATTGGGATCATGTTTCCTGCCTCTAACGTGTCCAACCCCTTATTAATCTTATATGTTTCGATAAGATCCTCTCTCATCCTTCTAAATTCCAGTGTATACAAGCCTAACCGCTCCAGCCTTTCAACATATGACAGTCCCGCCATTCCGGGAATTAACCTAGTAAACCTACGCTGCACGCCCTCAATAGCAAGAATATCCTTCCTCAAATTTGAAGACCAAAACTGCACACAGTACTCCAGGTGCGGTCTCACTAGGGCCCTGTACAACTGCAGAAGGACCTCTTTGCTCCTATACTCAACTCCTCTTGTTATGAAGGCCAACATTCCATTGGCTTTCATCACTGCCTGCTGTACCTGCATGCTTCCTTTCAGTGACTGATGCACTAGGACACCCAGATCTCGTTGTACGTCCCCTTTTCCTAACTTGACACCATTCAGATAATAATCTGCCTTCCTATTCTTACCACCAAAGTGGATAACCTCACACTTATCCACATTAAACTGCATCTACCATGCATCCGCCCACTCACACAACCTGTCCAAGTCACCCTGCAGCCTCATAGCATCTTCCTCACAGTTCACACTACCACCCAGCTTTGTATCATCCAAGCTATCTCATTCTTCAAAGCCTCCCACTTGTCGGATGTCCCTTTCTCTTAAAACAACTTACTCCAGTCAACTTTTGAAACAAATGGTCATCAAAATTTGCCTTGCCCCAATTTAGAACATTAACCTGTGGGCTAGTTCTGTACTTCTGTATCTTATCAAAACGTATAAGATTATTAAGGGGTTGGACACGTTAGAGGCAGGAAACATGTTCCCAATGTTGGGGGAGTCCAGAACCAGGGGCCACAGTTTAAGAATAAAGGGTGGGCCATTTTGAACTGAGACGAGGAAAAACCTTTTCAGTCAGAGAGTTGTGAATCTGTGGAATTCTCTGCCTCAGAAGGCAGTGGAGGCCAATTCTCTGGATGCATTCAAGAGAGAGCTAGATAGAGCTCTTTAGGATAGCAGAGTCAGGGGGTACGGGGAGAAGGCAGGAACGGGGTACTGATTGAGAATGATCAGCCATGATCACATTGAATGGCGGTGCTGGCTCGAAGGGCCGAATGGCCTCCTCCTGCACCTATTGTCTATTGTCTAGTGTCTATTTTATGTCCATAATTATTTCAATTCTATCAGAACGATGGTCACCCCAACTGCTCTCCCCATTGATATATTAATCACTCGCTTTGCACTATTTCCGAACAGTATTCAAGTTTAGACCTCTTCCTTAAATCTTCTCAGTAGTTACAACATTTCATGCATAAGTACAATGAATTGAAGACGCACCAACTCTCTGTGTTTCACGCCTTCTTTGTTCTTGAGGATATCGTACATATTTCATTCTCCTGCCACCGGCTCGGTAACCCGGTCGATAGCTTCTAACTCGAAGGTTGTTGGGTGATCTTAGCCGACGTGAACGTTTAGCAACAGAAGATTCCACGGGCAGATTCTTCGACCTTAACGATGCTCCCCTGTCTTAAAAAAGAAAAGTTTGACATTGTTCAGATGGATTCCTCCCTGATGAATAAGAAAATAACTGCAGATGCTGGTACAAATCGAAGGTATTTATTCACAAAATGCTGGAGTAACTCAGCAGGTCAGGCAGCATCTCGGGAGAGAAGGAATGGGTGACGTTTCGGGTCGAGACCCTTCTTCAGACTGATGAATATTACTTGCTTCCAGTTAAATAATTGTCATTGGTTTTATAACGGAGTAACAAGATTTTCTGTGGTGTTTCAAGATCAAAAGGAGAAAGCACTGATATGGGTCTAACATGAGAGATATCGAGAAATCAGTGATGTTTAAGTGAACTTTTAATGAAGTGAAGGCACAAAAGGCTGGAGTAACTTAAGGGACAGACATCATCTCTGGAGAAGTGTAAGAAAATAACTGCAGATGTTGGTACAAATCGAAGGTATTTATTCACAAAATGCTGGAGTAACTCAGCAGGTCAGGCAGCATCTCAGGAAAAAATGAATTGGTGACGTATCGGGTCGGGAAGTTTCTTCAGACTTAAGGGTCAGGGGAAAGGGAAACGAGAGACATAGATAATACTTAGGAGAAATGAATGGATGATACGCAAAAAGCACCAATAAATGTGAAATTTAATTTCAAGGAAATGCGGGCCACACAATAGGCCATTGTTGGGTGTGGGACAGGTGACAACGAGTAAACAGATAGAGGAACTCAACAGGTTGACAGTAAAACTAGTACAACAACTAGGGTGGGGGAGGGACAGAGAGAGAGGGGATGCAAGGGTTACTTGACGTTAGAGAAACCAATATATACCGCTGGGCTGTAATCTGCCCAAGTGAAATATGAGATGCTGTTCCTCCAATTTACACTGGGCCTCACTCTGACAACGGAGGAGGCCCAGGACAGAAAGGTCAGATTGGGAGTGGGAAGGGGTGTTAATGTGTTTGGCAGCTGGGAGATCACGTAGGCCGAGGCGGACGGAGCGGAGGCGGTCAGCGAAACGATCGCCGGGCCTACACTTGGTCTCACCTTGATATCTAGGAGTCCACACCTGGATCAGCGGATACAGTAGATGAGGTTGGAGGAGGTGCAAGTGAACCTCTGCCTCACCTGAAAGGACTGTTAGTGTCCCTGGACGGAGTCGAGGGAGGTGGTATCGGTGTAGCTATTGCACCTCCTGCGGTTGAAGTGATAGTTAGGAATATAATTCTAGAACTAAAGGCATAGTTATGGTGTGGGAAGATTCGTAAACACTGGAGAGTAGGAATAGGTGACGTTTCGGGTCGAGGCCCTTCTTCAGACTCGGACTTCAGACTTCAGTCTTGACCCGAAATGTCACCCATTCCTTCTCTCCAGAGATGCTGCCTGTCTCACTGAGTTACTCCAGCATTTTGTGTCTATCTTAGGTTTAAACCAGCCTCTGCAGTTCCTTCCTACGCAAGGTTCGTACATTTTTGGAATGCAGCCTGATATCAACATGTCACAGAGAAAGTGGGGGGCATGGCTATGAAGGATTGACAACATCAAGATTTTAGCTTAGTTTATTAGTTTAGAGATACAGCACAGAAACAGGCCCTTTTGGCCCACCGGGTCCGCGCCGCCCAGCGATCCGCGCACATTAACACTATCCTACACCCACTAGGGACAATTTTTACATTTACCAAGCCAATTAACCCACAAACCTGCACGCCTTTGGAGCGTGGGAGGAAACCCGAAGATCTCGGAGAAAACCCACGCAGGTCACGGGGAGAACGTACAATGGGTCCCTTTCAGAATGGCAGGCAGTAACTAGTGGGGTACCGCAAGGCTCGGTGCTGGGACCGCAGCTATTTACAATATACATTAATGACTTGGATGAAGGGATTAAAAGTACCATTAGCAAATTTGCAGATGATACAAAACTGGGTGGTAGTGTGAGCTGTGAGGAAGATGCTATGAGGTTGCAGGGTGACTTGGACAGGTTGTGTGAGTGGGCGGATGCATGGCAGATGCAGTTTAATGTGGATAAGTGTGAGGTTATTCACTTTGGTAGTAAGAATAGGAAGGCAGAGTATTATCTGAATGGTGTCAAGTTAGGAAAAGGGGACGTACAACGAGATCTGGGTGTCCTAGTGCATCAGTCACTGAAAGGAAGCATGCAGGTACAGCAGGCAGTGAAGAAAGCCAATGGAATGTTGGCCTTCATAACAAGAGGAGTTGAGTATAGGAGCAAAGAGGTCCTTCTGCAGTTGTACAGGGCCCTAGTGAGACCGCACCTGGAGTACTGTGTGCAGTTTTGGTCTCCAAATTTGATAAGGATATTCTTACTATTGAGGGCGTGCAGCGTAGGTTCACTAGGTTAATTCCCGGAATGGCGGGACTGTCAGATGTTGAAAGGCTGGAGCGACTAGGCTTGTATACACTGGAATTTAGAAGGATGAGAGGATATCTTATCGAAACGTATAAGATTATTAAGGTGTTGGACACGTTAGAGGCAGGAAACATGTTCCCAATGTTGGGGGAGTCCAGAACCAGGGGCCACGGTTTAAGAATAAGGGGTAGGCCATTTAGAACGGAGATGAGGAAAAACTTTTTCAGTCAGAGAGTTGTGAATCAGCGGAATTCTCTCCCTCAGAAGGCAGTGGAGGCCAATTCTCTGAATGCATTCAAGAGAGAGCTAGATAGAGCTCTTAAGGATAGCGGAGTCAGGGGGTATGGGGAGAAGGCAGGAACGGGATACTGATTGAGAATGATCAGCCATGATCACATTGAATGGCGGTGCTGGCTCGAAGGGCCGAATGGCCTCCACCTGCACCTATTTTCTATTGTCTATTGATTAAACTGATATTAATTTGACCTTAAACTATTTCTTCCCTTCATTAACTCATTACTCATGCAGAGTTCTGCTTTAATACTTTTATATTGGCACTTAAAAAATGATAGCATTAAATAATGCAGTAATAGTGGGAAGAACCATTACAATATTAAGTTGTAAAAATAATTTTGGATTTGAAAAAAAGTGTCTATATAATCCACGTATTTTGTTAAGAAATCTTTCAGTGCCATGTTATCAGCAAAGTGGGGAGGGACAGTGGGTGAATAAGAACGGGTGGCACAGCAGTAGAGTTGCTGCCTTACAGCGAATGCAGCGCCAGAGACTCAGGTTCGATCCTGACTACAGGCGCCGTCTGTACGGAGTTTGTACGTTCTCCCCGTGACCTGCGTGGGTTTTCTCCGAGATCTTCGGTTTCCTCCCACACTCCAAAGACGTACAGGTATGTAGGTTAATTGGCTGGGCAAATGTAAAAATTGTCCCTAGTGGGTGTAGGATAGTGTTAATGTGCGGGGATCGCTGGGCGGCGCGGACCCGGTGGGCCGAGGGGCCTGTTTCTGCGCTGTATCTCCAAATCTAAAAATCTAAACTGTGGAAGAAAATCATGAACACATTTTTGAAGAATGTGGTTTTGATTAAACACACAGCGCTGTGTAAGCTATTCCCATACAATACGAAAACTGAAAACAGATGAGCTGTTTCTGACCTTGTGCTTTTACAAATCCAGAATGCACAAGAATGGTGATTTCTGTACAGATTTCGTGGTTTGTCACCTTGTGGTGGCGGTGGAGAAGCTTGTGTGGTCCTGAGACCCTGAGAGCGATGCCGTCTGGAGCTGTGCTCCTGGTAGGGTCACCCATGTTGGTAAGGTCGAGGGGGAGGTCCCTGACAAAGAGCAATGCAACCAAGACCTCAACGGTGGAACAGGCGGAGGGAGGATGGCGGCTGACTTTAGTGGAGCGTCACAACGGCTGGGAAGGCGGATGGATGAAGGCTGCAGCAGAAAAGGGTCCCCGGTCGTCTTGGACTCCACGCCACTGGATCCTGACCCAGATCTGTCAAGGACCGTGTGGTGGCTGGCTGTCTGTGCACCAGTCTCCCCACGTTAAACAAAGTCACGCACAGGCGTCCGACCCTATGGAGAGGACAGTCACACTCGCTTCCAGTGACCGCCGATGATGACAGATTTAGAGAGTCGCAGACAACATAAATCACCCTGCAGGATGGTATTTTAGTTTGAATATTAAATGACTTTCCATTGTAACATGACCATGTTTACATAAGAGACCAAACGCAGGCTCGCCGATCGTTTCGCTCAAATACAAGTTAATCTCTGTACAATAAGCCAAATCACACTAAACAAAATTACATTCATGAAATTCACCACAAAACTCACAATTCCACACAAAAATATCATCTTATTTTGCTTGACTACACTTCTTCCCACCCGGTCTCCTGCCAAAAGTCTATCCCCTACTCCCAATTCCTCCGTCTACGCCGCATCTGCGCCCGGGATGAGGTGTTTCACACTAGGGCGTCAGAGATGTCCTCATGGGGAGAAGGCAGGAACGGGGTACTGATTGAGAGTGATCAGCCATGATCGCATTGAATGGCGGTGCTGGCTCGAAGGGCTGAATGGCCTACTCCTGCTCCTGCACCTATTGTCTATTGTCTATTGTCTATTATAGATGAGGCTCTCACTAGGGTCTCTTCTACATCCCACAGCTCCGCTCTTGCTCCCCCTCCCCCCACTCGTAACAAGGACAAAATCCCCCTCGTTCTCACCTTCCACCCCACCAGCCAGCGGATCCAACAAATCATCCGCCAACATTTCCGTCACCTACAACAGGACCCCACTACTGGCCACATCTTCCCATCCCCTCCCCTTTCTGCGTTCCGCAGAGACCGTTCCCTCCGTAACTCCCTGGTCCACTCGTCCCTTCCTACCCAAACCACCCCCTCCCTGGGCACTTTCCCCTGCAACCGCAGGAGATGCAACACCTGTCCCTTTACCTCCCCCCTCAACTCCATCCAAGGACCCAAACAGTCTTTCCAGGTGAGACAGAGGTTCACCTGCACCTCCTCCAACTTCATCTATTGTATCCGCTGTTCCAGATGTCAACTTCTCTACATCGGCGAGACCAAACGCAGGCTCAGCGATCGCTTCGCTCAACACCTGCGCTCGGTCCACATTAACCAACCTGATCTCCCGGTGGCTGAGCACTTCAACTCCCCCTCCCACTCCCAGTCTGACCTTTCTGTCATGGGCCTCCTCCAGTGCCATAGTGAGGCCCACCAGAAATTGGAGGAACAGCACCTCGTATTCGCTTGGGCAGCTTGCAGCCCAGCGGTATGAACATTGACTTCTCCAACTTTAGATAGTTCCTCTGTCCCTCTCTTCCCCTCCCCCTTCCCAGTTCTCCCACTGTCTTCCTGACTCCACCTATATCCTTCCTTTGTCCCGCCCCCCCTGACATCAGTCTGAAGACGGGTCTCGACCCGAAACGTCGCCCATTCCTTCTCTCCCGAGATGCTGCCTGACCTGCTGAGTTACTCCAGCATTTTGTGATACCATTCCTGAGTGCAGTAGATCTTCTTCTGGAACAACTCACATAGAGTCACCAAGTTCCTGCACCACTTTGCAACTTCCAAGACTCTGAAATGTCCGATCTCAGCCCAAAGAGACACGCGGTTCTTATATTTCGCACTTTAAGGCCTGATGTCCTGATGGCACTGGATCAACGAAGTAAGGGTCGGCCTGGTGCAGGGCGTTACCATCATCTCCTTCCACCGTTTTCCGTTTCACTGCTGCAGCCCCTTACCGATCAGAGAACTGTAGGCTTTTTAGTTTAGAGATACAGCGCGGAAACAGGTCCTTTCGGCCCACCGGGTCCGCGCCGCCCAGCGATCCCCGCACATTAACACTATCCTACACCCACTAGGGACTATTTTTACATTTGCCCAGCCAATTAACCTACAAACCGGCACATCTTTGGAGTGTGGGAGGAAACCGAAGATCTCGGAGAAAACCCACGCAGGTCAAGGGGAGAACGTACAAACTCCGTACTGACAGCACCCGCAGTCGGGATGGAACCCGGGTCTCCGGCGCTGCATTCGCTGTAAGGCGGCAACTCTACCGCTGCGCCACCGTGCCGCTCTTTTGAGAGAGTGGGTAATGAGTTTATTGACTATTCACGATCACTGATTTCCCCCGTCACCTTCGTTCGACAGGATGTAGCATTCATCTACCAGGATTCACCTGGTTTAGCTGTGAGGTGAGGTTGCCCAGACAAGAGGGTCCTCCCTGCTCCCACTGCCCGCACACTGGGGCCATCGACCACGTGTATCATCGCTGTCAACCCTGCCGCCTGTGGGCTGGGGTCACTGACATAGCTGGATTCAATGACACCCCCGGCCATTATAGACAATAGGTGCAGGAGTAGGCCATTCAGCCCTTCGAGCCAGCACCGCCATTCAATGCGATCATGGCTGATCACTCTCACTGCTGACCACTGCTGACCAAGCATTGACTGCGCCAAAGTAGAGATGAAAACTTCAAATTCCTAGGAGTCAATATCACCAACAACTTCTCCTGGACCATCCATATTGAAGCAACGACCAAGAAAGCACACCAACGCCTTCAGGACGGCACGGTGGCGCAGCGGTAGAGTTGCTGCCTTACAGCGAATGCAGCGCCGGAGACTCAGGTTCGATCCTGACTACGGGTGCTGTCTGTATGGAGTTTGTACGTTCTCCCCGTGACCTGCGTGGGTTTTCTCTGAGATCTTCGGTTTCCTCCCACGCTCCAAAGACGTGCAGGTTTGTAGGTTAATTGACCTACAATGTAAAAATTGTCCCTAGTGTGTGTAGGATAGTGTTAATGTGCGGGGATCGCTGGGCGGCGCGGACCCGGTGGGCCGAAGGGCCAGTTTCCGCGCTGTATCTCTAAATCTAAAAATCTAAAAAATCTACTTCCTTAGAAGGTTTAGGTTGTTCAGCATGTCCCCTACTACTCTCACCAACTTCTACAGATGCACCATAGAAAGCATTTTATCAGGACGCATCACAGCTTGGTTTGGGAACAGCTCCATCCACGACCTCAAGAAATTGCAGCTAATTGTGTATGTAGCCCAGACCATCGCACAAACCAACCTCCCTGCCATTGGCTCCATCTATACCACACGCTGCCCTGGCAAGGCCAGCAGCACAATCAAGGACAAGTCGCACCCTGGCCACTCCCTCTTCTCCCCTCTCCCATCAGGCAAAAGGTACAGAAGTGTGAAAACGCACACCTCATTTTCCAGATTCAGAGACAGTTTCTTCCCAGCTGTTATCAGGCAACTGAACCATCCTACCACAACCAGAGAGCAGTGCTGAACTACTATCTACCTCATTGGTGACCCTTGGCATATCCTAGATCGGACTTTACTGGCTTTACCTTGCACTAACCATTATTCCTTTATCATGTGTCTATACGCTGTAAATGGCTCAATTGTAATCACGTATTGTCTTTCTACTGACTGAATAGCACGCAACAAAAGCTTTTCACTGTACCTCGCTCGGTACACGTGACAATAAACTAAACATCAACTGAAGACGCCCAGCTAAGCTATTCCCATTTGTGTGTGTTTGACCCATTTCCCTCTAAACCTTTCCCACCCATCTGTCTGCCTAAATTCTTTCCTTACTAATATAAGCCAAATTCCTTTATAAAAATTGAAGTTGTTGGAACTGAACAGTTCACAGTTGACATGACAAAATGCGGAATGCATGCATTGGCTTACTCAATATTTAAAGACGTAGATGAAAATTGTTGAATGAAAACTTCACAAAGATTCATTTCCTCAGATCCGGATCTTCTTCTTAGACAATAGACAATAGACAATAGGTGCAGGAGGAGGCCATTCGGCCCTTCGAGCCAGCACCACCATTCAATGTGAACATGGCTGATCATTCTCAATCAGTACCCCGTTCCTGCCTTCTCCCCATACCCCCTGACTCCGCTATCCTTAAGAGCTCTATCTAGCTCTCTCTTGAATGCATTCAGAGAATTGGCCTCCACTGCCTTCTGAGGCAGAGAATTCCACAGATTCACAACTCTCTGACTGAAAAAGTTTTTCCTCATCTCAGTTCTAAATGGCCTACCCCTTATTCTTAAACTGTGGCCCCTTGTTCTGGACTCCCCCAACATTGGGAACATGTTTCCTGCCTCTAACGTGTCCAACCCCTTAATAATCTTATATGTTTCGATAAGATCTCCTATACGTTTTGATAAGATTTCCTCTTCTTCTTGTGTTTGAGGCAGTAGCAGTTATGTAAGGCCCTCCAGGCGCTGTAGCCAGTGCAATGTGCTGTTGTCGAGGGCCGTGAGGTCTACCCCTCCACCAGGGGGACGGAGGACAGTGCAGTCTGACATGCCATGCTGCACTGTTTGCTGGTCTGCTCCACACATGCAGGCTGCTGATGGACGCAACCCCCAACGATGCATGTTGGCGTTGAACCGGCCGACCCCTGTGCGGAGCCGGTTCAGGGCGACCCACTCTTTGCGGGGCGTGTCCGTGCCGGGTGGGGCTGTGGTGTTCGGTGCGACGGTGAATTGAGGAGGTGGCGATGTCTGTTCCCAGCTGGTTCTCCATGCTCCTAGTATGTTGAAACCGGAGCCACAGAGGGTCGATGCATGACGGGAGAAAGGGTGACGAGACGACAGGCGTTGTGGTCCCAGTTGCTGTGAATCCTGGGCGAGGTGGTGCAAAGGATGTTTGGCGTCCGATGGGGCCTTGCACACCAGCCTATGAGTGAAGAACTCTCTGCGAAGCTTGGCGGGTGCGATACCTGCGAGCACCGGCAGGAGATCCGTCGGAGTAGGGCGTAGGCAGCCAGTGACAATCCACATGGTGTCGTTGAAGGTGGCGTCTAGCTTGCTGGTATGAGCGCTGCGGCACCATGCTGGGGCAGTGTACTCCTGATGTAGATTTGACTCCGAATTTATTGAACTTCCAGCCAATTGGGCTAGAATCATAACTGACGAAGTAAAGGTCAAATTGCAGACTGACCACCCAGGACATAACCAGCAGAAAGATGTAAAAATACTACTGTTTTAGATTTAGATTTTTAGATTTAGAGATACAGCGCGGAAACAGGCCCTTCGGCCCACCGGGTCCGCGCCGCCCAGCGATCCCCGCACATTAACACTATCCTACACCCACTGGGGACAATTTTTACATTTACCAAGACAATTAACCTACAAACCTGTACGTCTTTTGGAGTGTGGGAGGAAACCAAACTCCGTACAGACGGCACCCGTAGTCAGGATCGAACCTGAGTCTCCGGCGCTGTATTCGCTGTAAGGCGGCAACTCTACCGCTGCGCCACCGTGCCGCCGTTTGTAAAGCACTGAATGGTTTTGGGCCAAGATACATTTCTGAACTTCTACTACATTATGAACCATCCAGACCTCTCAGGTAGTCTGGGACATGACTGCTCTCTGTCCCCAGAGTCGGAACTAAACATGGAGAAGCAGCGACCTTGGATTTTCCCTAACCATCTGCAAATGGATCAAGGACTTCCTGACCAACCGCCCCCAGACAGTCAAAATAGGCCCTCACCTCTCCTCCACCATTACACTGAGCACCGGCTCACCACAGGGCTGTGTGTTGAGCCCCATCCTTTACTCCCTCTACACTCACGACTGCGCCCCCACCCATCCCACCAACACCATCATCAAGTTCGCGGATGACACGACTGTGGTTGGACTTATCTCAGAAGGAGATGAGACAGCCTATAGGGATGAAATCCAAAGGCTGGCAGCATGGTGTTCAGTGAACAATCTGGTCCTGAACTCCTCCAAAACAAAGGAACTTATAATTGACTTTAGAAAAACCAGTGGAGATTACGACCCACTCTACATCAATGGGGTCTGCGTGGAAAGGGTACCAGCTTTCAGGTTCCTGGGTACGCACATCGCAGAGGATCTCACCTGGTCTACCAACACCATCACCACAGTAAAGAAGGCACAGCAGAGACTCCACTTCCTGAGGATCCTCAGGAAAACCAACCTGCAGGAGAAGCTCATGTTGTCCTTCTATCGCTGCTCCATCGAGAGTGTGCTGGCATACTGTATAACCACATGGTATGCCAGCTGCTCAGAAAAGGACAGGAAGGCCCTTCAGAGGGTCATCACGACGGCCCAGAAAATCATCGGCTGCTCACTGCCCTCCCTGGAGCACCTGTTCAGCCTGCGCTGCCTCAGTAGAGCAGGCAAAATAATAAAAGATCCATCCCACCCCGGCCACCGTCTGTTTGTTCATCTGCCCTCTGGTCGACGTTTCAGGTCAATCAAATCCCGAACAAACAGACTTAAGAACAGTTTTTACCCCAGGGCCATACGAGAACTGAACACTACCTGTGCACTAGGCAACACCGTTAAAAAATCTTGTACTTAATTTAATTGTATTTATGTATTTATTTGTTTTTGCATTATTGCATATATGTTTGTACGCACCGTCAGGATTGGCTGTTTTTTAATTTCGTTGTACTCGTTGCAATGACAATAAATGAATATTATTATTATTATTATTATTATTAAGCACCACATATATGGAACAAGCTCCTAGAATACGCAGGTCCACTGCAACTCTCATGTCTTTGACATCGAGACAGAAGACTTTTCCGTTTGACGCTGCCTTGTATTAAATCAAATAATAAATAATTTCTTACACTGCACTGTATCTTTTATTCTGTAAGAAAATAACTGCAGATGCCGGTACAAATCGAAGGTATTTATTCACAAAATGCTGGAGTAACTCAGCAGTTCAGGCAGCATCTCGGGAGAGAAGGAATGGGTGACGTTTCGGGTCGAGACCCTTCTTCAGAACTTTTATTCTTGTGTTTTATACCTGTCTTATTCTATTTTAGCTTGTTTTTATTTTCTATTCTCTTCAATGCCTGTTTTTAATTGCTCTTTAATGTTTTAAGTAAAGCACTTTGAATTGCCTTGTTGCTGAAATGTGCTATATAAATAAACTGGCCTTGCCTTGCCGCCTTGCCTTCCCGCCTTGCCTTCCCGCCTTGCCTTCCCGCCTTGCCTTGCCGCCTTGCCTTGCCTTGCCGCCTTGCCTAGTTGCCTGGCCTAGTGGCCTGGCCTGGCCTGGCCTGGCCTGGCCTGGCCTTGCCCTGCCTTGCCCGGCCTTGCCCTGCCCTGCCTTGCCTGGCCTTGCCTGCCCCAAAGTGCAAAGGCACAGAGCTAATGTGTGTTCAGGGCCCACTTGTCACGAGACCCTTTAAACAGCAGCCACAACACCAACAGGCATTTTAAGAGCCTCAGTTTTGACTACCCTTCTTTTGCATGGTATTGAAAGCAAATCAAATCATGATATTGAAGAAGGTTGACAACAATAGACAATAGACAATAGGTGCAGGAGTAGGCTATTCGGTCCTTCGAGCCAGCATCGCCATTCATTGTGACCATCCACAATCAGTACCCCATTCCTGCCTTCACCCCATAGTCCTTGACTCCACTATCTTTAAGAGCTCCATCTAACTCTCTCTTGATAGCATCCAGAGAATCAGCCTCCACTGCCTTCAGAGGCAGAGAATTCCACAGATTCACAACTCTCTGACTGAAAAAGTTTTTCCTCATCTCTTTTCTAAATGGCCTGCCCCTTATTCTTAAACTGTGGCCCCTGGTTCTGGACTCCCCCAACATTGGGAACATGTTTCCTGCCTCTAACGTGTCCAATCCCTTAATAATCTTATACGTTTCAATAAGATCTCCTCTCATCCTTCTAAATTCCAGTGTATACAAGCCTAGTCGCTCCATTCTTTCAACATATGACAGTCCCGCCATCCCGGGAATTAACCTCGTGAACCTACGCTGCACTGCCTCAATAGCAAGAATGTCCTTCCTCAAAATTGGAGACCAAAACTGCACACAGTACTCCAGGTGCGGTCTCACTAGGGCCCTGTACAACTGCAGAAGGACCTCTTTACTCCTATACTCAACTCCTCTTGTAGCTCAATTCTCCAACGTGAAATCCTTTTTAGCATTGCTTTTTACAGGAGTGGATGAATCCATCATTCAAACCTAAATTAATTTTCACCTTTTGTTCAGATGCAAAAAAAAGGGCTTGCCTCAGTAAATATTCCAATTTTGAACCTTAATTCACAGCAGGAAAAATAAACCAAGCTGAACTGGAACATTATTGTACCAAACTATTAAATGATCATATCTGGATGTTAGTCAGAAAATGGCATGCCATGCAGTAGTCAAAACAAAAACATAGAAGATTTTGTTTTAATTACGATTGGTATCTCAGTTGAGATTGCATGTAGACTAACAATGAGAAGGATTTATTGAGATTTTTTTCTAGCTATCAACCAAGGAAACTGAAGGTATTTATTCACAAAATGCTGGAGTAACTCAGCAGGTCAGGCAGCATCTCAGGAGAGAAGGAATGGGTGACGTTTTGGGTCGAGACCCTTCTTCAGACTGATGTCAGGGGGGGCGGGACAAAGGAAGGATATAGGTGGAGACAGGAAGATAGAGGGAGATCTGGGAAGGGGGAGGGGAAGAGAGGGACAGAGGAACTATCTAAAGTTGGAGAAGTCAATGTTCATACCGCTGGGCTGCAAGCTGCCCAGGCGAAATATGAGGTGCTGTTCCTCCAATTTTCAGTGGGCCTCACTATGGCACTGGAGGAGGCCCAACCAAGGAAACTGGATCAAAAACTCTTCCAAGCCCGCCACATCCAGTTATGACAGATGTACATAATTCGATAGCTAACACGAGGCAGTGATTTCATGTACATTTTGATTCTAAAGTTGGGGTCCAACACTTGAGTGCCACTCAAAATGTTGAAACTCTTCAAACCATGTGCTAAGTGGATGATTTTTTAATGGCCTCCCTCTCCATCAGCAAAGCCAGCTTTTGGACTGGACTGAAGATAAGACAGAAAATGCTGGAGTAACTCAGCGGGACAGGCAGCATCTCTGGAAAGAAGGAATGGGTGACGTTTCGGGTCGAGACACTTCTTTATTCAGTTCACCGCATGTGATTGCAAGGAATATCTTTCACAGATATCTGCTGGTGAGGCCACTCTCAGGGAGCTATCGATTTGCACCCCAAGATCCCTCTGTGCATCAATGCTCCCAAGAGCCCTGCCAATTATTCTATACTTTCCGCTTTCACCTGATGTTACAAATCTAGCACCAATCTGGAATCTAGCACCAACCATTCCATCTGACATTTCATCGCACATAGAGTGGAAAAAGGCCCTTCGGCCCAACTTGCCCACACTGGCCAACAATGTCCCAGCTACCCTAGTCCCACTTGCCTGCGCTTGGTCCATAACCCTCCAAACCTGTCCTCTCCATGTACCTGTCCAACTGTTTCTTAAACAATGGGATATTCCCAGCCTCAACTACCTCCTCTGGCAGCTTGTTCCAAACACCCACCACCCTCTGTGTGAAAAACTTACCCCTCAGATTCCTATTAAATCTTTTCCCCTTCACCTTGAACCTTTGTCCCCTGGTCCTCGATTCCCCTGCTCTAGGCAAAAGACTCTGTGCATCTACCCAATCTATTCCTCTCATGATTTTGTACACCTCTACAAGATTCCCCTCATCCTCCTGCGCTCCATGGAATAGCGAGCCAGGTTACTCAACCTATTTCTAACTGATCTATATTCTGCCTTTGACAATCTCCCTCACTGTCTGGAGGCCTAGAGGCAGCTGACCTCTATCATGCTGACGATAGAAACAAAAATCTGACGTACAGTAACGCAGAGAGCATCTCTGGCGAAGACAAATAGACGACTTTTCGGGTCGAGACCCTTCTTCAGACTGAGTCAGGAGAAAGGGAAACGAGAGATTATAGACAGTGATGTAGAGAGATAGAGAACAAACTAGACCAAGTGGACCCGTTGGGCCCAAACATCTCCTGCATTGGTGCAGCACCCTGTCCTCCCCCCCTCCCCACTCCCCACTCCTCAACCCCCCCTCCCCCTTCTCCCCCACTCCCCCCTTCCCCCCTCCCTCCCTCCTCCCCTCCTTTTAAACTTTAAAATGGGAATAACTTTAAAAATATAAGACCGATTTCAATAAAACTACTTGCATTATCACTAAAGTGACAATGGCGAGTAAGGTGGGCCTAAAATTGTCGCGCTACCGTGTACCGTTTTGGCTGAAGGTCAGTCACAAACAAGATAACAAACGAGAGTTTTAGTTTATAGATGAATGAAAGATATGCAAAAAAGTAGCGATGATCAAGAGAACAGTGTGGCCTAGCTGTGGCCTAGGTGAAAACAAGTTATGGACAATGAGACTCAACAAGACGGCTATGAAGCTGGTGCAATGAAACTTGAATGGGGAGGGACGGAGAGATACAAGGGTTACTTAAAGTTAGAGAAATCAATATTCACACCATGGGAGTGTAAGTTGCCCAAGTGAAATATGAGGTGCCGTTCCTCCAATTTGCGTGTGGCCTCACTCTGTCAATGGAAGAGGCCTCGGTGGTATGAATATTGATTTCTGTAACTTCAAATAACTGTCATATGAGGAAAGATTGAAAAGACTAGGCTTGTATTCACTGGAATTTAGGATGCGAGGGGATTTTATAGAGACGTATAAAATTATAAAAGGACTGGACAAGCTAGATGCAGGAAAAATGTTCCCAATATTGGGCGTGTCCAGAACCAGGAGCCACACAGTCTTAGAATAAAGGGGAGGCCATTTAAAACTGAGGTGAGATGGAACTTTTTCATCCAGATAGTTGTGAATTTGTGGAATTCTCTGCCACAGAGGGCAGTGGAGACCAAATCACTGGCTGAATTTAAGAGAGAGTTAGATAGAGCTCTGGGGGGCGAGTGGAATCAAGGGATATGGGGAGAAGGCAGGCACGGGTTATTGATTGTGGATGATCAACCATGATCACAATGAATGGCGGTGCTGGCTCAAAGGGCTGAATGGCCTCCTCCTGCACCTATTTTCTATGTTTCTATGTTTCTATGACAGGAGCCACCTCTTGCACACCTCCTAAGGTGACTTTAGTATCCCCTCTCCTTCTTTTCTCCACAGATGCTGTCTGACCCGCTGAGTTACTCCAGCTTTTTGTGTCTATCGTCGGTTTAGACCGGCACCTGCAGTTCCTTCGTACACACTATCATGCCGAGAACAATTATTATGGTGTAATTATTATGGGTAACAAGGAAATGGCAGAAGAGTTGAACAGGTACTTCGGATCTGTCTTCACTAAGGAGGACACAAACAATCTCCCAGATGTACCAGAGGACAGAGGGTCTAGGGGGGTTGAACTGAAAGAAATTTGCATTAGTCGAGAAATAGTATTGGGTAGACTGATGGGTCTGAAGGCTGATAAATCCCCAGGGCCTGATGGTCTGCATCCCAGGGAACTCAGGGAGGTGGCTCTAGAAATAGTGGACGTATTGGTGATCATTTTCCAATGTTCAATAGATTCAGGATCAGTTCCTGTGGATTGGAGGATAGCTAATGTTATCCCACTTTTCAAGAAAGGAGCGAGAGAGAAAACGAGGAATTACAGACCAGTTAGCCAGATATCGGTGGTGGGGAAAATGCTGGAGTCAATTATTAAAGAGGTAATAACGGTGCATTTCGATAGCAGTAATAGGATAAGTCCATACGTCTGAAGAAGGGTCTCTTATAGAGACATATAAAATTATAAAAGGACTGGACAAGCTAGATGCAGGAAAAATGTTCCCAATGTTGGGGGAGTCCAGAACCAGGGGCCACAGTCTTAGAATAAAGGGGAGGCCATTTAAAACTGAGGTGAGATGGAACTTTTTCACCCAGAGAGTTGTGAATTTGTGGAATTCTCTGCCACAGATGGCAGTGGAGGCCAATTCACTGGATGAATTTAAGAGAGAGTTAGATAGAGCTCTCGGGGCTAGTGGAATCAAGGGATATAGGGAGAAGGCAGGCACGGGTTACTGATTGTAGATGATCAGCCATGATCACAATGAATGGCGCTGCTGGCTCGAAGGGCCGAATGGCCTCCTCCTGCACCTATTTTCTATGTTTCTAAGTTTCTATGACAGGAGTCACCTCTTACACACTTTCTAAGGTGATAAAGGTGGATGCTGTATACTTTGTAAACGGTTAATTTTTCTGACAATAACAATAGACAATAGACAACAGGTGCAGGAGGAGGCCATTCGGCCCTTCGAGCCAGCACCACCATTCAATGTGATCATGGCTGATCATTCTCAATCAGTACCCCGTTCCTGCCTTCTCCCCATACCCCCCTGACTCCGCTATCCTTAAGAGCTCTATCTAGCTCTCTCTTGAATGCATTCAGAGAATTGGCCTCCACTGCCTTCTGAGGCAGAGAATTCCACAGATTCACAACTCTCTGACTGAAAAGGTTTTTCCTCATCTCCGTTCTAAATGGCCTACCCCTTATTCTTAAACTGTGGCCCCTGGTTCTGGACTCCCCCAACATTGGGAACATGTTTCCTGCCTCTAACGTGTCCAACCCCTTAATAATCTTATATGTTTCGATAAGATCAATCCAGTGTATAGAAGCCTAGTCGCTCCAGTCTTTCAACATATGACAGTCCCGCCATTCCGGGAGTTAACCTAGTAAACCTACGCTGCACGCCCTCAATAGCAAGAATATCCTTCCTCAAAACCCTTTAACCTCATCAATGCCCCTCAAGGATGAACTGTTTGAATTGTGGGCCTCGTTGTACTTGTACAATGTTCTTTAAATACACCTACAAGCATGTGAAAGACCACATGCCCACTATGGATAATTGGAGAATATCACCACAGTTTAAGTGCTACTGGTTCATTGGCAGGAACTGAACAACTGAAACCATCTGCTTTAACGGGCTCCTTTCTTGCAGCCTAATTTCATCACTTCAACAATAATTGATTTAGGAAGATTTCCAGCAGCTCTGCATGTTGCGCGGAAGAGGGTGTGCAGCGTAGGTTTACTAGGTTAATTCCCGGAATGGCGGGATTGTCGTATGTTGAAAGACTGGAGCGACTAGGCTTGTATGCACTGGAATTTAGAAGGATGAGAGGAGATCTTATCGAAACGTATAAGATTATTAAGGGGTTGGACACGTTAGAGGCAGGAAACATGTTCCCAATGTTGGGGGAGTCCAGGACAAGGGGTCACAGTTTAAGAATAAGGGGTAGGCCATTTAGAACTGAGATGAGGAAAACCTTTTCAGTCAGAGAGTTGTGAATCTGTGGAATTCTCTGCCTCAGAAGGCAGTGGAGGCCAATTCTCTGAATGCATTCAAGAGAGAGCTAGATAGAGCTCTTAAGGATAGTGGAGTCAGGGGTATGGGGAGAAGGCAGGAACGGGGTACTGATTGAGAATGATCAGCCATGATCACATTGAATGGCGGTGCTGGCTCGAAGGGCCGAATGGCCTCCTCCTCCACCTATTGTCTATTGTCTATTGTCTAAGAGTTCTGTAAGTGGCAGCTGTCTTCTAATATAAGTAAGTATCAGAGTGGTGAACTATGAAAGGCACAACACCAACCATGAGCACACACATAGGGCTGCATCCTCAATCAGTTTAGTTTTGTTTAGAGGTACAGTGTGCAAACAGGCCCTTCGGCCCACCGAGTCCACGTCGACCAGCGATCCCCGCACACCAACACTATCCTACCCTGGAGACATTTTTTACATTTAAACCAAGCCAATTAACCTACAAACCTGTGCGTCTTTGGAGTGTGGGGGGAAACTGAAGTTCTCAGAGAAGACCCACGCAGGTCACGGGGAGAACGTACAAACTCCCTTTAGACAAGCGCACGTAGCCAGGATTGAACCTGGGTCCCTGGCACTTATGTAAGGCAGCATTTCTACCGCTCTGCCACCCGTTAATTATGTGGACGAACAGTGTCCTTAACAATAGACACTGTTCCATCTTGGACAAGAATACTAAATCGACTAGGAATGTTAATATTTATTGCTGGGACACTTAAATACAGAGGCAGCAAATATTATATTTTCTTTCCTAAGGGTCTCCTATCAAACATTGTGCCCAGTTTTATTTCCCACGTCTGAGAAAATATTTAACTTGGCAAATGATGTGGAGCACATCGCCTCAAATCTTGGTAGATGTAAATTCAAGAATAACTTTCAAAACAGTACAGGATAAAAGAATCCACACAACAGAGGAGCCCAACTAATTCCCCAGCTCTTTCAGGGGAATATACGAGTACAATGGACCAAGCTGGATTTCTCCAGGGCTTCCTGGGCCCAGCAGGCAACGCAAACTGTTATGGTTGTACCTCAAAAACTCATATTGAAACAGGAGCTAGGACAAGCAACAAGTCTTATCCCAAAGATTAAGGTATTTTACAAGATTAGTTTAGAGATACAGCGCAGAAACAGGCACTTCGGCCCACCGGGTCCACGCTGAGCATTTCAACTCTCCCTCCCACTCCCAGTCTGACCTTTCTGTCATGGGCCTCCTCCAGTGCCACAGTGAGGCCCACCGGAAATTGGAGGAACAGTACCTCATATTTCGCCTGGGCAGTTTGCAGCCCAGCGTTATGAACATTGCCTTCTCCAACTTTAGATAATTCCTCTGTCCCTCTCTTCCCCTCCCCCTTCCCAGTTCTCCCTCTGTCTTCCCGTCTCCACCTATATACTTCCTTTGTCCCGCCTCCCTGACATCAGTCTGAAGAAGGGTCTCGACCCGAAACGTCGCCCATTCCTTCTCTCCTGAGATGCTGCATGACCTGCTGAGTTACTCCAGCATTTTGTGATATAAATACCTTCGACCTGTACCAGCATCTGCAGTTATTTTCTTACACTACCCGCACATTAACACTATCCTACACATACTGGGGACAATTTACACTTATACCAAGTCAATTAACCTACAAACCTGAACGTCTTTGGAGTGTGGGAGGAAACCGAAGATCTCGGAGAAAACCCACGCGGTCACGGGGAGAACGTACAAACTCCGTACAAATAAGGATCGAACCCGGGTCTCCCGCCACGCTGCCCTGCTGCCCTGGAAGATTAATTCTGCCAACAACTACCATTTACATTCATTAAGCGCCGTCAGCATAACAAAATGCCCTAAATGTGGGTTTCATTAAAGTGTTATCACGCGCAAATTGTCAGCAAGACATTTTAGAGCATTCAATCCAATGATTGGCAAAAAGACAGCTTTTAGGGATAGTCCGAGAAGAAGGAAGGTGGAGTGGCCATGAAGTTCAAAGAGAACATTCTAGAGCTTAAGGTTTGTCCTGTTGAAAGTGCGGCCATCAGCACTGGAGTCATTAATTTTGGGGTGGCAATGAGCCAATATTGGTGCGGATGCATTGAAAAGTACTGCAGGAGATTTATGGGAGAGGGCTGTGACCGTAAAGGTATTTGGAGGTATAAACAAGAGGATTAAGAGTGCTTGACATTGGCTGAAACATAGAAACATAGAAAACAGGTGCAGGAGGAGGCCATTTGGCCCTTCGAGCCAGCACCGCCATTCATTGTGATCACGGCTGACCATCCACAATCAGTAACCCGTGCCTGCCTTCTCCCCATATCCCTTGATTCCGCTGGCCCCTAGAGCTCTATCTAACTCCTTTTAAATTCATCCAGTGAATTGGCTTCCACTGCCCTCTGTGGCAGAGAATTCTACAAATTCACAACTCTCTGGGTGAAAAAGTTCTTTCTCATCTCAATTTTTTAAAAGTTCTTTCTCATCTCAGTTTTAATAAAGTTCATCTCATCTCAGTTTTTAAAAAAGACAGATACAAAATGCTGGAGTAACTCAGCGGGTCAGGCAGCATCATACTTTTTCTCGCCTCAGTTTTAAATGGCTGAGAAACGTTAACTGGTTTAAATAGCCAAGGCTGGTTTATTTTAGCATCATAACTTACTTTAATCTTTTGTCATAATTAATCAGGCGATGACACGGATTTGTCCTCTGAGGGCACATAACATCTTGGAACATTAACCTGGTTAGCGTTAACCTGGTTAATGGTTAACCTGGTTTAACCTGGTGCTTTCAGGATAGAAGGAGAAGTAGAATTGCACTGAGAGCACTGTGCTCAACAATCACACCAACTTTGCTCTTGGACAAGATTTGACCCAACCGTGAGTTCAAAAGAATGCAGCACATTTGCAGGAGACCACGAGGTTAATTAACAGTTGCAAGGGTCTGTGCACCAGACACTGAGAAAGAGAGTGCAGAAAGAAAAATGCCCACCCCAACTCTGATGAGATAGCCACCAATGGCATCCACCATTTCCAACAAAATTTGAGAGAAAAGGGGCAACATATCGCCTATGATGAGCGTTTGTCAGCACTGGGCCTGTACTCGCTGGAGTTTAGAAGGTTGAGGGGGGACCTCATTGAAGCACACAGAATAATGAAAGGAATGTGGAAAGAATGTTTCCACTGGTGGGAGAGTCTAGGACCAGAGGTCACAGCTTCAGAATTAAAGGGCGCTCTTTTAGAAAGGTGGTGAGGAGGGACTTCTTTAGTCAGGGGGTAGTTAATCGATGGAACTCATTGCCACAGAGGGCTGTGGAGGCCAAGTCAGTGGATATTTTTAAGGCAGAGAGAGACAAATTCTTGATTAGGACGGGTGTCAAGGGTTGTGGGGGAAAAGGCGGGGAAATGGGATTAGGAGGCAGAGATCAGGCAGGATTGAACGGCGGAGTGGACCCGATGGGCCGAATGGCCTAATTCTACTCCTATAACTTGTGAATTTTTAAATGCTCAGGGATCCAGTCAATGCAGAGGTACGCACACTTCAATCCATCTGGGTCTTAGTCCGACTCACAGCCTCACTTTGCAAGTTATGACAGGAATGCTCCGTGAAATTTCAGCAGCAAGCATTTCATGCCAATATATTTTGGTATTTGTGCACTGGATTAAATTACACCATTTCTCCGAAAGAGAAAATTGGAATAAATGTAAGCACAATACTTGAAAAGAAACTATTTAGCTTTGCAACAATTGGATATGAAGCAAAATGCACTTAACTGCCAAATGTACATGTGGCAGTGGCTCTAACAGTAGCTACTTTTTTAGGAATGCCCAGAAATATGCTGCACAGTGGCTCATATTCACTTAGTTTCGTTTAGTTTAGAGATACAGCACGGAAACAGGCCCTTCGGCCCTTCGGGTCCGCACCGACCAGCGATCCCCGCACATTAACACTATCCTACACCCACCAGTGACAATTTGCACTTATACCGAGCCAATTAACCTATAAACCTGTACGTCTTTGGAGTGTGGGAGGAAACCGAAGATCTCGGAGAAAACCCACGCAGGTCACGGGGAGAACATACAAACTCCGTACAGACAGCACCCGTAGTGGGGATGGAACCCAGGTCTCCGGCGCTGCAAATCTACGGTAACTTACGGTTGACGTTGAGGCATTGCATGAGAAGAACTTTCTTTGTAATTTTCTTTCTGGAATTTAGAAGGATGAGAGGGGATCTTATCGAAACGTATAAGATTATTAAGGGGTTGGACACATTAGAGGCAGGAAACATGTTCCCAATGTTGGAGGAGTCCAGAACAAGGGGCCACAGTTTAAGAATAAGGGGTAGGCCATTTAGAACGGAGATGAGGAAAAACCTTTTCAGTCAGACAGTTGTGAATCTGTGGAATTCACTGCCTCAGAAGGCAGTGGAGGCCAAGTCTCTGAATGCATTCAAGAGAGAGCTAGATAGAGCTCTTAAGGATAGCGGAGTCAGGGGGGATGGGGAGAAGGCAGGAACGGGGTACTGATTGAGAATGATCAGCCATGATCACATTGAATGGCGGTGCTGGCTCGAAGGGCCGAATGGCCTCCTCCTGCACCTATTGTCTCTTGTCTATTGAATATTGTAAGCTCCATGATTTCCCTGCAGTAACGTTTCTGTCACCACTATTGTTTTTGAGCCAGTTTGGAGTGTGGGAGGAAACTAGAACGCCTGGAGAAAACCCACGCAGGTCACGGGGAGAACGGACAAACTCCGTACAGACAGCACCCGTAGACGGGATGGGAGAGCAGCTCCAACAGCCAACAGCACGGATGATATATATAAACATAGCACAAAAAGTAAGGAAATTTGGGTTTGGTAGATTATTTCTTTGTTGTAACAATGCTTCTTGGCAATAAATCTTATACCGTTGGAAAGCCTGTTTCTTTCCCTTTTAAATGGTGCCACATTTGTAAGGAACATGCATTTGTGGGATGAGCAGCAGAGCTGAGTATATGGGTTGCGCCCATGGAAAATGTGCCAAATCCTCTCTGCCAATGCCAAACAGCTTATTCTGCTGTTGCTATTGACTCTTGTTTTGAGCTTCTGGTACCCCCAGGTGCTGACAATCAGGTGCCTGATTGGCACCTGATTGGCAGCATCTGTGAGCATGGGCCCTGCTACAGTGGTCAGTAGGTGTCTGCTCCAAGAATCGGCATGCCACGTTTGACTGATCTGGATAGGGCCCGTGCGATAGGGCAACTTCAAGCTGGTGTTCCGCAAAACCAAGTTGCGGCATTATTTGGAGTGAGCCCTAGTACCATCTCCAAAGTGAAGGCCAAGTTTCATATAACGGGGGATGACAGAGACAGGCCGCGAAGTGGGCGTCCCAAGAAGACGACACCCGAAGAAGACCGTTTCCTCACCCTGTCAGCACTTAGGAACCGTAGGCTGTCTTCTACAGATTTGCAGTCAAGGTTTGCAGGACGATATGGCCGACGGCTCTCTGCCCAGACAATTCGGAACAGACTGCACGCAGCCGATCTCTGGTCTCATAGGGCTGCCAGGAGGCCTGCCATGACTGCCCTTCACCATCAGGCCCGTTTGCGCTGGTGTCGGCAACACGTGCACTGGAACCTGAACATGTGGAGGAACGTTATGTTCAGCGATGAGTCCAGATTCTGCCTACGGCAGTTGGATCATAGGGTCAAAGTGTGGAGAAGACACGGAGAATGCTATGCTGATTGCTGCACCGATAGAGTAACATCTTTTGGTGGAGGCAGCATGATGGTGTGGGGCGGCATCTCCCTCACTGGAAAGATGAGGCTTGTCATCATTGGAGGCAATCTCAATGCAGAGAGATATCGAGATGAGATTCTGCAACCAGTGGCAATCCCATATCTCCACAGTCTGGGACCGAACTCTATCCTCCAAGATGACAATGCTCGCCCCCACAGAGCAGGGTTTCTCAGAGACTACCTCCAGAATTTGGGAGTGGAGAGGATGGAATGGCCTGCCAGCAGTCCTGACCTCAACCGCATTGAACACTTGTGGGATCAGCTTGGGCGTGCTGTTCGTGCCAGAGTGACCAACACAACCACGTTGGCTGACTTGCGACAAATGCTGGTTGAAGAATGGGATGCCATCCCACAACAGTGTGTGACCAGGCTGGTGACCAGCATGAGGAGGAGGTGCCAGGCTGTTGTGGCTGTGTATGGTTCTTCCACACGCTACTGAGGCTCCTGTTTATTAAATGAATAAATTGTTAAATTGCCAATATGTCTTGTTTCTTCAGACTTCAATCATCCAATCCACCAAACAACACCGAACAAGAGTCAATGGCAGAATAAGCTGTTTGGCATTGGCAGAGAAGATTTGGCACATTTTTCATGGGCGCAACCCATATACTCAGCTCTGCTGCTCATCCCACAAATGCATGTTCCTTACAAATGTGGCACCATTTAAAAGGGAAATAAACAGGCTTTCCAACGGTATAAGATTTATTGCCAAGAAGCATTGTTACAACAAAGAAATAATCTACCAAACACAAATTTCCTTACTTTTTGTGCTATGTTTATATCCTTGGTGACACATGGAACTGCAGATGTTTGTTTGCAAGCAAAACACACGAAGTGCTGGAGTAAGTCAGTGGGTCAAGCAACATCGGTGGCGGTCACGGAAAGGCGATGTTTCAGATTGACAGTCTAACAGCCGCCCTTGTCTGGATTGGGACTTGGGGTACTGATGGGGAGGGTGGTGTTGCTGTGTGGGTGCTGGTTGTGACAAGATTAAGGCCCAAATAATTTTGGCAAGGGAGCAACTTTGTTGACGTTTTTCCCTACTTGCACATTCCCCATCACATCTTTCAAGGGACTGCATCTATCTAACCCACTGAAATAAACCCATGACGATAAGTTTGCATCCGTCTTAGAAAGGGACCAAACTTCCCCCTGCCCCCAATAGTTTGGGGCGGTCACGGTGGTGCAGCGGTAGAGTTGCCGCCTTACAGCGAATGCAGCGTCGGAGACCCGGGTTCCATCCCCACTACGGGCGCCGTCTGTACGGAGTTTGTACGTTCTCCCCGTGACCTGCGTGGGTTTTCTCCGAGATCTTCCGTTTCCTCCCACACTCCAAAGACGTGCAGGTCTGTAGGTTAATTGGCTGGGTAAATGTAAAAATTGTCCCCAGTGTGTGTAGGATAGTGTTAATGTGCGGGGATCGCTGGGCGGCGCGGACCCGGTGGGCCAAAAGGGCCTGTTTCCGCGCTGTATCTCTAAAATGTGGGTGGAGCATTGAGCTCACCTGAGAGCGATGCCTTGTTTCCACTTGAGCCTGCTACTAGGATTTAGCCTTGGAGGAAGTGATGATGTGAAAAGCCCCACCACAGCTGCTAAACATCTGTCTCATCCTCCAAGTTAGAGTGAAAGTCCCTTTTAGCCTTTTTGATGGTCTTCTCGATTTCCTGTATCTGTATCTTGATTTCCTGTATAGATTTGCGTCACCCGACTTATAGACAATAGAATATAGACAATAGGTGCATTCTGCCCTTCTAGCCCACAGTTCACACTGCCACCCAGCTTTGAATCATCTACAAATTTGCTAATGGTACTTTGAATCCGCTATCATTAAGAGCTCCGATCTTAACCGATCCTTACTCGGTGTGCATCCTCCATCGTGCCTACACGCAGGTAGAAGGAGAGCAGTCATGCTTGCCAAGATTAGGGCAATGGAGCGATAGACACCTTACCTTAGCAACTCGGACCTCAGTAAGAACCTGGACCCACAACAATTTGCCGACCACCACAACAGACCAAAGGAGGGTTTAGATTTTTTTTTTAGATTTAGAGATACAGCGCGGAAACAGGCCCTTCGGCCCACCGAGTCCGCGCCGACCAGCGATCCCCGCACACTAACACTATCCTACACACACTAGGGACAATTTTTACATTTGCCCAGCCAATTAACCTACATACCTGTACGTTTTTGGAGTGTGGGAGGAAACCGAAGATCTCGGAGAAAACCCACGCAGGTCACGGGGAGAACGTACAAACTCCGTACAGACGGCGCCCGTAGTCAGGATTGAACCCGGGTCTCCGGCGCTGCATTCGCTGTAAGGCAGCAACTCTACCGCTGCACCACCGTGACCGCCCTCACAACTTCTTCATCGCTGCCTTCTCCCCAACCATCTGCCTAGCAACCCCCACCCCATCACCTGTATCCACCAATCACTCGCCAATCTTTGTCTTGCCCCTTATCTCTTCCAGTTTTCTTCTCCCCCCCTCCACACCCACAATAATCAGACTGAACAAGGGTTTCGACCCGAAATGTCACCCATCCATGTTCTCCTGAGATGCTGCCTGACCTGCTGAGTTGCTTAAGCACTGTGTTCTTTTGTCTGTTTGAATAGACAAGCCATGGTGGGACTTAAAGTGGGCAAACTGAATGAAAGCAGATAGCTAAAAAAGGGCAGCATGAACATGATGGACCAAACGGCCTGTTTCTGTGCCGTTCAACACAAGTTGTCTCCACAAGTCTGGAACTGTAAAAGCTTGCAGTTCTGGATCAGTTACCCTGGATAGTATTTATTTTACTCACAATTGAGCGAAACATCTCTCCTGAGATGCTGCCTGACCTGCTGAGTTACGCCAGCATTTTGTGAATAAATACCTTCGAAACATATTAGATCATTGATTGAACACAAAATAATTTGCTCTTTCTGCAAACTGCAACTTTGTAATTTGTCATTTCTGTCTTTTATGTTGGCAGTGGAAATGATCCATACCTAACTTTTAACATTATCTATATACTAAAACTCTCGTTTGTTTGTTTGTTTGTTTGTTCCTGAACTACAGCCAAAACGGTACACGATAGCGCGACAATTTTAGGCCCACCTTACTCACCGTCGTCCCTTTGGTGCTAATGGCAGAAGTTTCATTGAAATCGGTTATATTTTTTAAGTTATTCGCATTTTAAAGTTTAAATCTATCTCCTAGGGAGGGAGGGGGTGAGGGAGGATAAGGGGGGGGGTTGAAGGGGATGGAGTGGAGGGGAGGAGGGGAGGGGGAGGAGGGAGGGGGAGGAGTGGAGGAGGAGAGGAAGGGGAGGATTGGGGAGGGAGGGCAGGGGGGAGGCGGGGAGGGAGGGGGAGGTGAGGGAGCGGGGATAAGGGGGGTTGAGGGGGATGGAGTGGGGGGGGAGGGGAAGGGGGGGGAGGAAGGGGGAGGGGTGGAGAGAGGTATGGAGGGGAGGGGGAGGGGGAAGGGGGGAGAGGAGGGAATGGGGAAGGGGGGAGGGGGAGGGTGGGAGGAGAGGGTGCTGCACCAATGCACCAAGAGGTTTGGGCCCAACGGGTCCACTTGTTCTAGTTCATCATAAAAATGTACGCTATGCAGTCATAGAAATAAACCACTGTGTTGCAGTGCCAGCTGTTGATATGCACCATGTTGCGACTACATTTACAAGACATTTTTCATCATCTTTTCTTTACATTAAGGCTCAATTTGTGTGGTGTTCCATGAAGAAACCCTTTGGGTTTTTAGAGTTTCCCTGGTCATCCACTTCCGGTTGCATTAATCTCACCTCTTATGCTGGACATAAAGGAAAAGACCAGCAGTACGAACCAATAATCTTTCCTTCTTTCCAAAGAGTTTTTGCCTAATTCCTTTCTAGACTAAATATTACAGAGATGGGAATCTCAGCAATTTAATTTACATGCCAGGACATTGTCTGACCACCAAGTATTTCCAAACAGTTCCAAACCACTGAGGCATGATTCTATTAAACACCCACATTTAATTAAGTTCCCACCAAGTTCAAGAATTTCTGTGACTTCAAGGTACTCTCCAGAGAAAGACAATTCCTTCTATTTCCAATTGGAGGCACGTTCGTGGGTTTACAAACAAAAAAATCTAAGGGTTTTTGTGGTTCCTGCATCTAGTGATCCAATGCAGGAACTCTTTTTCTCACATTGCCCTGAATTGGCAACAGGAGACATCTACGAATGGAGGAATCTTGTGAGAAACCTGCTCATGAAAGAAATGAAAGGAAATTATAGGATTTTTAATTCTTCTCCTTTCCTTGTGAAGCATCTTGGGGGGAAATTGAGCTTCAAGTGTCTGGGATGATTCAATGAGATTATTTTTCAGTGCCAGAAATAACATTAATTCTTGAAGTCTGAGGTCTGTGTTTAGTTTAGTTTAGAGATACAGCGCGGAAACAGGCCCTTCGGCCCACCGGGTCCGCGCCGTCCAGCGATCCCCGCACATTTACACCTTCCTACTCCCACTAGCGACACTTTTTACATTTACCAAGCCAATTAACCTACAAGCCTGGTAGACACAAAATGCTGGAGTAACTCAGCGGGTCAGGCAGCATCTCAGGAGAGAGGGAATGGGTGACGTTTCAGGTCGAGACCCTTCTTCAGTCTGAAGAAGGGTCTCGACACGAAACGTCACCAATACCTTCTCTCCTGAGATGCTGCCTGACCCGCTGAGTTACTCCAGCATTTTGTGTCTACCTTCGATTTAAACCAGCATCTGCAGGTTTTTTTTAACCTACAAACCTGCACGTCTTTGGAGTGTGGGAGGAAACCGAAGATCTCGGAGAAAATCCACGCAGGTCACGGGGAGAACGTACAAACTCTGTACAGACAGCGCCCGTAGTCAGGATCGAACCCGGGTCTCCGGCGCTGCATTTGCCGTAAGGCAGCAACTCTCCCGCTGCGCCACCGTGACCGCCCAACTCAGACTAATGTAATATTTGTAACATTTGAGACTAATGTAATATTTTGCAATGTACCTCAACTTTTATTTTGTTAAGGTTATGGTGAATGTAAATATCTTTGGCAGGTAATATTCCTGTCATACAGTGTGGAAACAGGCCCTTCAGTCCAGCCTGTCCATACCAGCCTACATATCCCAGCTACACCTGTCTCACCTGCCTGTGTTTGGTCAATATCCCTCCAAGCCTGGCCTATCCATGTACCTGTCTAACTGTTTCTTAAACGTTGGGATAGTCCCAGCCTCAACTACCTCCTTTGGCAGCTTGTTCCATACACCCACCACCCTCTGTGTGAAAAAGTTACCCATCAGATTCCTATTAAATCATTTCCCCTTCACCTAAAACCTATTTCCTCTGGTCCTCGATTCACCTACTCTGGGCAAGAGACACTGTGCATCTACCCGATCTATTCCTCTTATGATTTTATAAACCTCTACAAGATCACCATCCATCCTCCTGCGCTCCAAGGAATAGAGTCCCAGCCGACTGAACCTCCCCCTTTAGCTCACACCCTCTATCCCTGGCAACATCCTCGTAAATCTTCTCTGTACCCTTTCCAGCTTGACAACATCTTTCCTATAACATGGTGCCCAGAACTGAACACAATTTTCTAAATGCGGCCTCACCAACATCTTACACAACTGCAAACTTTCCCCTGCAACCGCAGGAGATGCAACACCTGTCCCTTTACCTCCCCCCTCAACTCCATCCAAGGACCCAAACAGTCTTTCCAGGTGAGACAAAGGTTCACCTGCACCTCCTCCAACCTCATCTATTGCATCCGCTGCTCTAGATGTCAACTTATTTACATCGGCGAAACCAAGCGCAGGCTCGGCGATCGCTTCGCTGAACACCTGCGCTCGGTCCGCATTAACCAAACTGATCTCCCGGTGGCCGAGCACTTCAACTCCCCCTCCCATTCCCAGTCTGACCTTTCTGTCATGGGCCTCCAGTGCCATAGTGAGGCCCACCAGAAATTGGAGGAACAGCACCTCATATTTTGCCTGGGCAGCTTGCAGCCCAGTGGTATGAACGTCGACTTCTCCAACTTTAGATAGTTCCTCTGTCCCTCTCTTCCCCTCCTCCTTCCCAGATCTCCCTCTATCTTCCTGTCTCCACCTATATCCTTCCTTTGTCCCACCCTCCCTGACATCAGTCTGAAGAAGGGTCTCGACCCGAAACGTCGCCCATTCCTTCTCTCTCGAGATGCTGCCTGTCCTGCTGAGTTACTCCAGCATTTTGTGAATAAATCGATTTGTACCAGCATCTGCAGTTATTTTCAAATATTATCCAACTTCTATACTCCCTAATGTTGCTTGGATTCATTGGCGTCAAGACTAATGTCAAAAGGTTTAGCAAACTGCAAATCCCAGGCAAAGAATGAATGGAGTTCTTTTGTGTGATTATCATATTATACATTTTAAGAAGCTACTAACGACAAAGGTTGAAATTGAGCAACCTTGAAGAAAGCTTTCATTCACTTGTAGAAGCAACTATTACATTGTATCGCTTGGTTCCTATTTCTCAATAGAGCTGTTATAGACAATAGACACTAGGTGCAGGAGGAGGCCATTCGGCCCTTCGAGCCAGCACCGCCATTCAATGTGATCATGGCTGATCATTCTCAATCAGTACCCCGTTCCTGCCTTCTCCCCATATCCCCTCCTTAAGAGCTCTATCTAGCTCTCTCTTGAATGCATTCAGAGAATTGGCCTCCACTGCCTTCTGAGGCAGAGAATTCCACAGATTCACAACTCTCTGACTGAAAAGGTTTTTCCTCATCTCAGTTCTAAATGGCCTACCCCTTATTCTTAAACTGTGGCCCCTTGTTCTGGACTCCCCCAACATTGGGAACATGTTTCCTGCCTCTAACGTGTCCAACCCCTTAATAATCTTATTCGTTTTGATAAGATCTCCTCTCATCCTTCTAAATTCCAGTGTATACAAGCCTAGTCGCTCCAGTCTTTCAACATATGACAGTCTCGCCATTCCGGGAATTAACCTAGTAAACCTGCGCTGCACGCCCTCAATAGCAAGAATATCCTTCCTCAAATTTGGAGACCAAAACTGCACACAGTACTCCAGGTGCGGTCTCACTAGGGCCCTGTACAACTGCAGAAGGACCTCTTTGCTCCTATACTCAACTCCTCTTGTTATGAAAGCCAACATTCCATTGGCTTTCTTCACTGCCTTCTGTACCTGCATGCTTCCTTTCAGTGACTGATGCACTAGGACACCCAGATCTCGTTGTACGTCCCCTTTTCCTAACTTGACACCATTCAGATAATAATCTGCCTTCCTATTCTTACCACCAAAGTGGATAACCTCACACTTATCCACATTAAACTGCATCTGCCATGCATCCGCCCACTCACACAACCTGTCCAAGTCACCCTGCAACCTAATGGCATCTTCCTCACAGTTCACACTGCCCCCCAGCTTTGTATCATCTGCAAATTTGCTAATGGTACTTTTAATCCCTTCATCCAAGTTATTATTTTCAAAAACAAATAGGTGTAATTCAAACAAAATCTGTGGATCAGAAATGCAAACGGGCGGAGGGGGAGAGGGGTAAGATTCTGTCATCAGATATATTTCTTAGTCTCTGAGAACTGACTTAATTCTGAGCTATAAACAGAATTAATTGGCAAACGCCAGTATATACAAATTAACATTGATCGAGCCTGGTATAAAGTGCACCATTCATTACATGCGCTGAGGGCAACATTAAACTGTACAACACCTGCAGGAAGCCAGTCCAAGCTGTGACTTTACCAGAACAGCTGCAAAGCGTGGAAACAGACAGATTCTTGTGAAACATCAAAATTAGCCAAGATTCTCATCAGGAAATCATGGGACAAATTGCTTTCTTCGTTGGACGATTATGCCATTAACACACTCACTGCCAGGTTTTATCTTCACAATTGGCCATATCATATCATATCATATATATACAGCCGGAAACAGGCCTTTTCGGCCCACCAAGTCCGTGCCGCCCAGCGATCCCCGTACATTAACACTATCCTACACCCACTAGGGACAATTTTTACATTTACCCAGCCAATTAACCTACATACCTGTACGTCTTTGGAGTGTGGGAGGAAACCGAAGATCTCGGAGAAAACCCACGCAGGTCATGGGGAGAACGTACAAACTCCTTACAGTGCAGCACCCGTAGTCAGGATCGAACCTGAGTCTCCGGCGCTGCATTCGCTGTAAAGCAGCAACTCTACCGCTGCGCTACCGTGCCGCCGACCCGAGTATATTCGGGGGTGGCACTGAACAGGTTAACAAGGATAGTGCTGGGAATCTAACGCAATTACAATACTTAACAAGGACATTTATTCACAAAATGCTGGAGTAACTCAGCAGGTCAGGCAGCATCTCAGGAGAGAAGGAATGGGTGATGTTTCGGGTCGAGACCCTTCTTCAGACTGATGTCAGGGGGGCGGGACAAAGGAAGGATATAGGTGGAGACAGGAAGATAGAGGGAGATCTGGGAAGGGGGAGGGGAAGAGAGGGACAGAGGAACTATCTAAAGTTGGAGAAGTCAATGTTCATACCACTGGGCTGCAAGCTGCCCAGGCGAAATATGAGGTGCTGTTCCTCCAATTGGAGGACAGAGTCCCCCTCGTTCTCACCTTTCACCCCATCAGCCATCGCACACAACATATTATCCTCCAACATTACCGCCACCTACAACAGGACCCCACCACTGGCCATATCTTCCCATCCCCTCCCCTTTCTGCGTTCCGCAGAGACCGTTCCCTCCATAACTTCCTGGTCCACCCGTCCCTTCCTACCCAAACTACCCCCTCCCCAGGTGCTTTCCCCTGCAACCGCAGGAGATGCAACACCTGTCCCTTTACCTCCCCCCTCGACTCTATCCAAGGACCCAAACAGTCTTTCCAGGTGAGACGGAGGTTCACCTGCACCTCCTCCAACCTCATCTACTGTATCCGCTGTTCCAGGTATCATCGGCGAGACCAAGCGCAGGCTCGGCGATCAATTCGCTGAACACCTTCGCTCAGTCCGACTCAACCAACCTGATCTCCCGGTGGCTCAGCACTTCAACTCCCCCTCCCATTCCCAATCTGACCTTTCTGTCCTGGGCCTCCTCCATTGTCAGAGTGAGGCCCACGCAAATTGGAGGAACAGCATCCCATATTTCACTTGGGTAGTTTACACCCCAGCGGTATGAACATTGACTTCTCTAACTTCAGATAGTCCCTGCTTTCCCGCATCCCCCTTCCCAGTTCTCCCACTAGTCTTCCTGTCTCTGACTACATTCTTTGTCCCACCCCCTCCCCTGACATCAGTCTGAATAGACAATAGACAATAGGTGCAGGAGGAGGCCATTCAGCCCTTCGAGCCAGCACCGCCATTCAATGTGATCATGGCTGATCATTCTCAATCAGTACCCCGTTCCTGCCTTCTCCCCATACCCCCTGACTCCGCTATCCTTAAGAGCTCTATCCAGCTCTCTCTTGAATTCATTCAGTGAATTGGCCTCCACTGCCTTCTGAGGCAGTGAATTCCACCAATTTACAACTCTCTGACTGAAAAAGTTTTTCCTCGTCTCAGTTCTAAATGGCCTACCCCTTATTCTTAAACTGTGGCCCCTTGTTCTGGACTCCCCCAACATCGGGAACATGTTTCCTGCCTCTAACGTGTCCAACCCCTTAATAATCTTGTATGTTTCGATAAGATCTCCTCTCATCCTTCTAAATTCCAGTGTATACAAGCCTAGTCGCTCCAGTCTTTCAACATACGACAGTCCCGCCATTCCGGGAATTAACCAAGTAAACCTACGCTGCACACCCTCAATAGCAATAGAGTCATAGAGTCACGGTGTGGAAACAGGCCCTTCGGCCCAATTTGCCCACGCCAGCCAACTTGTCCCATCTACACTCGTCCCACCTGCCCGTGTTTGGTCAACATCCCTCCAAACCTGTCCTGTTCATGTAACCCACCTGCCTCAGTCCTGCATTGCATACCACCCCTCTGCCTATCTAGTTTAAACCCACCCGAGTAGCACTAGTAAACCTGCCTCGTTTCGAGTAAGGATAAAAAGAGAAAACTTTCAAATGAATTCACATTTCTGGAATGTGGATAAAAGGGAGCCAGCTAGGAAAACATTGGAATTGTCAAGTCCAGAGGTAATAAGTATTTGGACTGATGCCAGTCAAAATAATGTAGTCTGAAACAGAAGGGCACTGACAAAATAGAATTTATTAGTTTTGTCAGAGTTGCCATAATTCAGATCATTTATGAGAATAGACAATAGACAATAGGTGCAGGAGGAGGCCATTCGGACCTTCGAGCCAGCACCACCATTCAATGTGATCATGGCTGATCATTCTCAATCAGTACCCCGTTCCTGCCTTCTCCCCATACCCCCTGACTCCGCTATCATTAAGAGCTCTATCTAGCTCTCTCTTGAAAGCATCCAGAGAATTGGCCCCCACTGCTTTCTGAGGCAGAGAATTCCACAGATTTACAACTCTCTGAGAGAAAACGTTATTCCTCATCACTTTTCTCCATGGCCTACCCCTTATTCTTAAACTGTGGCCCCTGTTTCTGGACTCCCCCAACATTGGGAACATGTTTCCTGCCTCTAACGTGTCCAATCCCTTAATAATCTTAAATGTTTCAATAAGATCCCCTCTCATCCTTCTAAATTCCGGTGTATACAAGCCTAGTCACTCCAGTCTTTCCACAATTTCGTCTTTTATAATTGACTCCAGCATGTTCCCCACCACTGATGTCAGGCTAACTGGTCCATAATTTCCTGTTTTCTCTCTCCCTCCTTTCTTAAAAATCTCCTGATTCTATGTCACCCCTTGCAAGGGACTGAATATCATTCCTTACCAACAGAGCGACCCCACCCCCTCTGCCCACCTGTCTGTCTTTGAACCAATCTTTGATTGGTACATTTTGTCTACATAATTGAAGCATAAATACAAATTGGTGTAGAATGCGATTTATCAAGCGTCTAAGATTTCTGACAATGACACAGTAAGATTCTGAACCCTCGTTATAACAGAACATAGGGGGGGGGATGGTATATGTTACTAGACCAAGTGGACCCGTTGGGCCCATTCCTCGTAGAGGGGGGACAGGAAAGGGGGAGGGTGTCACTCACCTCAGCCACTTCGCGCCAGCGCGTCAGCCAGAGAAAGCCGTGGACCCAAAGCCTCGCCTGTACTGGTGTAGAACCCTCACCACCCCCGGTCTTCTTCTTCTTGCGTTTGAGGCAGCAGGAGTCATGTAAGGCCCTCCAGGTGCTGTAGCCAGTGCAATGTGCTGTTGTCGAGGGCCGTGAGGTCTACCCCTCCACCAGGGGGACGGAGGACAGTGCAGTCGGACATGCCATGCTGCACTGTTTGCTGGTCTGCTCCACACACGCAGGCTGCTGATGGACGCAACCCCCAACGATGCATGTTGGCGTTGAACCGGCCGACCCCTGTGTGGAGCCGATTCAGGGCGACCCACTCTTTGCGGGGCGTGTCCGAGCCGGGTGGGGCTGTGGTGTTCGGTGCGACAGTGAATCGAGGAGTTGGCGATGTCTGTTCCCAGCTGGTTCTCCATGCTCCTAGTGTGTTGAAACCGGAGCCACAGAGGGTCGCTGCATGACGGGAGAAAGGGTGACGAGATGACAGGCGTTGAGGTCCCAGTTGCTGTGAATCCTGGGCGAGGTGGTGCAGAGGATGTTTGGCGTCCGATGGGGCCTTGCACACCAGCCTATGAGTGAAGAACTCTCTGCGAAGCTTGGCGGGTGCGAAACCAGCGAGCACCAGCAGGAGATCCGTGGGAGTAAGGCGTAGGCAGCCAGTGATGATCCACATGGTGTCGTTGAGGGTGGCGTCTAGTTTGCTGGTATGAGCGCTGCGGCACCATGCTGGGGCGGCGTACTCAAGCGGCGCTGTACACGAGTGCAAGAGCACTGGTTCAGAGAGTAGATGTCCTGGCGCACCATGACGATCCGGCCAAACAACGCAGGAGGTTGTTCCGTGCCGAGACTTGAGCACGGAGAGCTTTAAGGTGTTGCTTGTAGGTCAGCTGCCGATCTAGATTCACCCCGAGGTATGTAGGAAATGGGTTGTAGGGTGGGGGTGACCCATTGAGGGTGGCGGTTAGCTGGCATTGAGCTTCCTTGTTGTTCAGGTGAAAGGCCGTTGTGGTGGTTTTGGCCACACTCAGTTTCAGTCTGCAAGTCTTCAGGTAGCCCACGACAAGTTCCATATCCGCCGAGAGCACATCCTCCACATTTCACCAGCTCTTGTCCGAGTGCAGTAGGCCCAAGTCATCTGCGTATCCATACTGGCGCGAGGTTGTGCGTTGCAGATCGCAGACCCCCCCCCCTTATCCCCCCCTCCACCCCCCACTCCATCCCCTTACCCCACCCCCACTCCACACCCCTCCACCCCTACTCCCCTCCCCCCACCCATACTCTCCCTCCACTCCCCCACCGCATCCTCCCCACCCAACCCCACCCCCCTCCCTCCACACCCCCTCCCCCCACCCCTACTCCCCTCCCTCTCAACCCCCACTCCCTCCCTCCACACCCCCTCCCCACCCCCTCTCCTTCCCCTCCCCCACTCCCTCCTCCCCCTCCAGTGCCACCCTCCCCCCCACCCTAACCCCCCCACCCACCCCATCCCCCCCACTTCCCCCTCCCTCCCCCAACCCACCCCAACCCCCCCTCCCCCAATAGAGCAAGTGGACCTGTTGGGCCCAAACCTGCATTGGTACAACACCCTCTCCTCCCTCCCCCACCCCGCTCCTCCTCTCCCCCACCCCGCTCCTCCTCTCCCCCCTCCCCTCCCCCCATCCCCACTCCCAGCCGTACCCACCAACCACATCCCCCCACCCCCTCCACTGCCCTCCTCCTCCCCCCCACCCCACCCACCCCACCCCACCCCCCACACCCCCACCCCATGCCCTCTCAACATAAACAGGCCTACCGATCCGTGGAACCGTTGGCGGCGAAAGGCACTTCCCCGTGCGTATAGCGCTGATCGGCGGCAAGCGGCCATCTTGCTAGACCGGGCGGGTAGCACCACGGTGACCGTGGGTGGGCGAGAGTGGACAGGGAGAAGGCACTGCCCTCGGCCCCATTTCTCCTGCGGGCCGGGCGTGAAGCCAAAGCGTCTCCTGCAAGTCGACTGTGCGGATTGAAGCAGCGGGCGACGGCCATCTTGTTGGACCCTGTGCTGCCACCTCTTCTGTGCGCTGCATTGTGGGAGGAAGGTCAGACGCCGGGCATGCCGGGATGGTTGCTGGTCCTCCGAAAGGGGGGAGGAGCACATTTATTAAAGTTTATGAGGTAAAAAAAAAATTTAAGTAACAAAAGTGGGCCTACACCATGCACAGGGGTATGGTGGGTAAGGTGGGTATAAAATGTGGAGCTATCGTGTACCATTTTGGATGAGTAGAGTTTTAGTAGTATACTAGACAAAGTTGGGCCCAAACCTCTCCTGCATTGGTGCAGCACCCTGTCCTCCCCCTCCCCTCCCCCTCCCCTCTCTCCTCAACCCCCCCCTCCCCTCTCCCTTCTCCCCCCTTCCCCCTCCCTCCTCCCCTCCCCCTCCCCTCCTTTTAAACTTTAAAATGTGACTAACTTTAAAAATGTAACACCGATTTCAATAAAACTACTTGCATTATCACTAAAGTGACAACGGTGAGTAAGGTGGGCCTAAAATTGTCACGCTACCGTGTACCGTTTTGGCTGAAGTTCAGTCACAAACAAGATAACAAACGAGAGTTTTAGTATATAGATAAATATAGAATGCCGATTGTCCGTTATAACCAAATAAGGTTTTATTGTTGTATGTAGTTGAAACTGCAGATGATAATTAATATACTAAAGGACACAAAGTGATGAAGGAACTCAGCAGGTCAGGCACCATCTCTGGAGAACATGGATAGGTGACATTGGGACCCTCCTTCAGACTGATTCAGTTGGCCGAATTAGCGCTATAGAGTGTGGAAACAAGCCCTTCAGCCCAACTTGCCTGAGTTACTCCAGAACTTTGTGTCGTTTCACCTTAAAACTCGGCACTGATGCAGCTGGTCGGCACAAGCGAGCCCTTTCAGTTTAGTTTAGAGATACAGCGTTGAAAACAGGCCCTTCAGCCCACCGGGTCGGCGCCGACCAGCGATCCCCGCACACTAACACTATCCTACACCCACTAGGGACAATTTTTACATTTACCAACCCAATTAACCTACAAACCTGCACGTCTTTGGAGTGTGGGAGGAAACCGAAGATCTCGGAGAAAACCCACGCAGGTCACGGGGAGAACGTGCAAACTCCGTACAGACAGCGCCCGTAGTGGGGATGGAACCCGGGTCTCCGGCGCTGCATTCGCTGTAAGGCAGCAACTCTACCGCCGCGCCACCGTGACCGCCCTCCGCGATTCACGCAGCTGTTGTTGAGTCTCACGCTGTGGCCACAGGTGACAGTCGGTCATCGCGGGGCTCCCTCCCCTCTCACCTGCCGCCGCTTCCAAGGTGGAGAACGTCGGCGACTCTGGGGGAGGAGGAGGAGGAGGAGGGCGTTGGGAGGGGTTGAGTGCAGGGGACAGAGGCCGAGCGGACAGAGCGATGGGAGGAGGTGGCGGCTACTGTCAGTCAAGCGGGGAGCAGACAAAGCCACTGCGGACAGCAAGAAACAGAGAAACATAGACAATAGGTGCAGGAGGAGGCCATTTGGCCCTTGGTGCCAGCACCGCCATTCATTGTGATCATGGCTGATCATCCCCAATCAGTAACCCGTGCCTGCCTTCTCCCCATATCCCTTGATTCCACTTTCCCCTAAAGCTCTATCTAACTCTCTTTTAAATCCATCCAGTGAATTGGCCTCCACTGCCCTCTGTGGCAGAGAGTTCCACAAATTCACAACTCTCTGGGTGAAAAGGTTTCTTCTTACCTCAGTTTTAAAGGGCCTCCCCTTTATTTTTAGACTGTGTGCCCCCTGGTTCTGGACTCCCCCAACATTGGGCAGCTGGTAGGAGAGGAGGGGGCCCCATGCAGGCAGATTGCTGTTGGTGGGTGCGGCCTGAAGAAAGCGCTGTTGCCAGTAGGTACAACGTGAGGCGGAACCACAGCCGCGTCCACTGGGCCGTGCGTTGGGTTCAGGGGCGTTCCCTGATGCACCTAGCGAGTCGGGAGTGGTGTGCAGAGCCGGGAGTGTGAGGGGCCAGAGGAAAAGGCACGAGCCAGGGTGGAATTTAGAAGGATGATAGGGGATCTTATCGAAACGTTTTAGATTATTAAGGGGTTGGACACGTTAGAGGCAGGAAACATGTTCCCAATGTTGGGGGAGTCCAGAACAAGGGGCCACACAGTTTAAGAATAAGGGGGAGGCCATTTAGAACGAGATGAGGAAAAACCTTTTCACTCAGAGAGTTGTGAATCTGTGGAATTCTCTGCCTCAGAAGGCAGTGGAGGCCAATTCTCTGAATGCATTCAAGAGAGAGCTAGATAGAGCTCTTAAGGATAGCGGAGTCAGGGGGTATGGGGAGAAGGCAGGAACAGGGTTCTGATTGAGAATGATCAGCCATGATCACATTGAATGGCGGTGCTGGTTCGAAAGGGCCGAATGGCCTCCTCCTGCACCGATTGTCTATTGGTATCGACGCATCCGTCCGCTATATGGGGTCCGTTGAAACAAGGGCTTACTGTACTTCAAATACTCCACAAGCTAACACGCTCAGACGTTTAAGAATAAGGGGGAGGACATTTAGCACTGTGATGAGGAAAAACTTTTTCACCCAAGAGAGTTGTGAATCCGTGGAATTCTCCGCCACAGAAGGCAATGGAGGCCAATTCACTGGATGTTTTCAGTTAGATCTAGAGAGTTAGATACAGCTCTAAGAAAATAACTGCAGATGCTGGTACAAATAAAAGGTATTTTTTCACAAAATGTTGGAGTAACTCAGCAGGTCAGGCAGCATCTCGGGAGAGAAGGAATGGGCGACATTTCGGGTCGAGACCCTTCTTCAGACTGTCGACCATTCCTTCTCTCCTGAGATGCTGCCTGATCTGCTAGGTTACTCCAGCATTTGTGAATAAATAGATATAGCTCTTAGTGCTAAAGGAATCAAGTGATATGGGGAAAAAGCAGGAACGGGGTGCTGATTTTAGATGATCAGCCATGATCATAGTGAATGGCGGTGCTGGCTCGAAGGGCCGAATGGCCTACTCCTGCACCTAGTTTTCTATGGTTCTAAGTATGACTTCAATTGCTGAATCAGTTAACTGGAGATGATTTAACTATATAAAAGCAAAGACTGGATGAATCAGAGTGGTTCTATTAAAATAGCACTTGACAAGTCTGGTGAGTATTCGCTGGTAAAAGAGTGATTATTTGCTTAATCCTGTTTCCCCACAATTAATGGATGAGCAGGTTTCACAACTTACCAGTGGCACTCCGGTCGTTGTGCATTGGCTGCCTCTCTCTGACTTGGCCTTCCGCTGTCACCATCAGAAAATGCAATTCCCCTGGCTCTGGAACACATGTCTTACATCAGTGAATTATCCTAACTTCTGGAAGTTAAGTCAGACTTTGACAGCCGCATTATTTCAATTAGAATGCCGATAAAGCTTACAGATCTGAGGGATTCTAAATCATATCTGGCTGGCCTTTCTAATTCACGCAACAGCGATGCCATTGACTACTCACCAATGTCCTCCACAACACAAGAGTCCATATCTTTCCCCACTTTGATGAACTTGATGTTTTCCAGTGTTTTACCGTAACCAATTTTGTAATAATTCACAGGTCCCATGGATACATCCTGTGGTAGACCCCAGAGGATTTTCAGTCCCTTTTCATGAGGCAGGACCTTTACATTCTTCAACCTCAAGGTGGAACCAACTGTTGAGGCAAGAACAAAAATATCTGTTAGTTTTCAAGCACAAAATAGTGCAAAAACCTGCCAAAATATTTTGATTGGTCACAAATCTGTATCAGAAATATGATTCCCAATTTGTATTTAGTCAGCAGCTGAAGAGCCTAACTTTGAGAACGTTTGCAGTAAAATAATCTCATGCAAGTTCTCTTGCCATGCAGAATTCGTGCAAATACAATATCAAGATTCAAGATTCAAGATTCAATTTATTGTCACGTGTACCAATTAAGGTGCAGTGAAATGTGAGTGACCATACAGCCATACTAAGTGAAAAGCAACAAGACACACAGCCACATAAAGTAAAATGTAACATGAACATCCACCCCAGTGGATTCCACATTCCTCACTGTGATGGAAGGTAATAAAGTTCAATCATCTTCCTCTTTGTTCTAGAAACATAGAAACATAGAAAATAGGTGCAGGAGTAGGCCATTCGGCCCTTCGAGCCTGCACCGCCATTCAATATGATCATGGCTGATCATCCAGCTCAGTAACCTGTACCTGCCTTCTCTCCATACCCCCTGATCCCTTTAGCCACAAGGGCCACATCTAACTCCCTCTTAAATATAGCCAATAAACTGGCCTCAACTACCTTCTATGGCAGAGAATTCCACAGACTCACCACTCTCTGTGTGAAAAAATGTTTCCTCATCTCAGTCCTAAAAGACTTCCCCCTTATCCTTAAGCTGTGACCCCTGGTTCTGGACTTCCCCAACATCGGGAACAATCTTCCCGCATCTAGCCTCTCCAGTCTTCTAAATTTCAGCGAGTATAAGCCTAGTCTATCCAGTCTTTCTTCATATGAAAGTCCTGCCATCCCAGGAATCAATCTGGTGAACCTTCTCTGTACTCCCTCTAAGGCTAGAATGTATTTCCTCAGATTAGGAGACCAAAACTGTACACAATACTCCAGGTGTGGTCTCACCAATGCCCTGTACAACTGCAGCAGAACCTCCCTGCTCCTATACTCAAATCCTCTTGCTATGAATGCTAACATACCATTCGCTTTCTTCACTGCCTGCTGCACCTGCACCCTTGCTTTCAATGACTGGTGCACCATGACACCCAGGTCACGTTGCACCTCCCCTTTTCCCGCGGTCGGGGCTGTTGAACCGTCCGCAGTCGCCGCTGCCGACTGTCCGAGGCCCTCGCGTCGGGATGATCGAAACTCCCCGCGTCGGGACGGTTGAAACTCTCCGCGGCATGGAGCTCCCGAGTCGGCCTCTTCTTACCAGAGACCGCGGGCTTCACGGTGTTAAAGTCCACAGGCCCCGCGGTTGGAGCTCTCCACAGTCGATCCCCGGCAAAGGATCGCAGCTCCACGATGTTAAAGTCCGCGCCGTGCCCGCGGCATGAAGCGCCGGGCCGGTCTCCGGGAAAGGCCGCCAACTCCTCGATGTTAGGCCGCAGTGGGGACGGAGATACGACACGGAGACAAATCACATCTCCGTCGAGGTCAGAGATTGAGAAAAAGTTTCAACAATCAGCTCCTTGGTTTTACTGACATTGAGAGCAAAGTTGTTGTTCTGGCACCATTCAATCAGATAATCAATCTCCCTACTATAATCCACTTCATCATTGCCCTTAATTCAACCAACAGCGGTGGTGTCATTGGCGAATTTAAAGATGGCATTGGAACTGTGTCTGGCTAAACAGTCATGGGTATGGTGTATGTAGAGCAGGGAGCTGAGCACACAGCCTTGACGTGCCCCACCAGCTGATGGTTATCAAGGAGGAAGTGTTGCTGCCAATTTGTACCGATTGTGTTCTGTTGACGAGGAAGTCGAGGATCCAGTTGCAAAGGGATGCACAGAGACCCAGTTCCCTGCACTTGGTAATGTTCGGAGGGGATGATGGTGCTGAATGCCGAGCTGTGGCACAACACAGCCTAAAGTATGATGCTGCCTGACCCGCTGTGTTACTCCAGCATTTTGAGCCAGCACCGCCATTCATTGTGATCATGGCTGATCATCCACAATCAGTAACCCGTGCCTGCCTTCTCCCCATATCCTTTGATTCTGCTAGCCCCTAGAGCTCTATCTAACTCTCTTTTAAATTCATCCAGTGAATTGGCCTCCACTGCCTTCTGTGGCAGAGAATTCCACAAATTCACAACTCTCTGGGTGAAAAGGTTTCTTCTCACCTCAGTTTTAAATGGCCTCCCCTTTATTCTTAGACTGTTGCCCCTGGTTCTGGACTCCCCCAACATTGGGAACATTTTCCCTGCATCCAGCTTGTCCAATCCTTTTATAATTTTATGCACCTCTACAAGATCCCCTCTCCTCCTTCTAAACTCCAGTGAATACAAGCCTAGCCCAAGAGAGAGCTGGATAGAGCTCAAGGATAGCGGAGTCAGGGGGTACGGGGAGAAGGCAGGAACGGGGTACTGATTGAGAATGATCAGCCATGATCACATTGAATGGCGGTGCTGGCTCGAAGGGCCGAATGGCCTCCTCCTGCACCTATTGTCTATTGTCTATTGTCAGTCTTTCCAATCTTTTCTCATATGACAGTCCCGCCATCCCAGGGATTAACCTGGTGAACCTACGCTGCACTGCCTCAATGGCAAGGTTGTCCTTCCTCAAATTAGGAGACCAAAACTGCACACAATCCTCCAGATGTGGTCTCAGCAGGGCCCTGTACAACTGCAGGGGAGTTGGTGGGTGAAACATGAGAAATAGCAACAAATACAAAGCATGCTGGAAGTTACAGGTGTCCATTTCCAATTCAAAGATGTACTTCCTCATAAGTTTAAGCTTCAACCTTAATATATTTAATGCACTTCATCAGACAGGATTAAGGTAACCCGGATGATTTGATTCCACCGTGCTTAGTTGAAAATCCTACAATAGATGTAATGGTGCTCAAACCAATTCTGGGTGCAGTGAAAACCTGGTGCAAGAGCACCCAAACTTGGTACAATTAGAAAGGAACAACACAAAGCAAGCTTTTTTAAAATCCTGGCATTGCTGGAACAATGGAGATGTGGCTGAACAAAGGCATGACAAGAGGTGGTCCAAGACATGACAAGGTAATTGGCAATTTTCTCCATCTTACACATTTCCATGGCTGATCATTCTCAATCAGTACCCCGTTCCTGCCTTCTCCCCATATCCCCCTGACTCCGCTATCCTTAAGAGCTCTATCTAGCTCTCTCTTGAATGCATTCAGAGAATTGGCCTCCACTGCCTTCTGAGGCAGAGAATTCCACAGATTCACAACTCTCTGGCTGAAAATGTTTTTCCTCATCTCCTTCTAAATGGCCTACCCCTTATTCTTAAACTGTGGCCCCTGGTTCTGGACTCCCCCAACATTGGGAACATGTTTCCTGCCTCTAACGTGTCCAACCCCTTAATAATCTTATACGTTTCAATAAGATCCCCTCTCATCCTTCTAAATTCCAGTGTATACAAGCCTAGTCGCTCCAGTCTTTCAACATATGACAGTCCCGCCATTCCGGGAATTAACCTAGTAAACCTACGCTGCATGCCCTCAATAGCAAGAATATCCTTCCTCAAATTTGGAGACCAAAACTGCACACAGTACTCCAGGTGCGGTCTCACTAGGTCCCTGTACAACTGCAGAAGGACCTCTTTGCTCCTATACTCAACTCCTCTTGTTATGAAGGCCAACATTCCATTGGCTTTCTTCACTGCCTGCTGTACCTGCATGCTTCCTTCCTTTGGTGATGACCGTAATGAACTACATTGACTTGGGCGAACTTGCCCACGTTTATGGTGTAGATGGCTGTTTGCAATACTTTACTGTCAAGAGAATGTGATTGCAACTTGCTAAGGGACTAAAGTGCGTGGAATCGTAGATTGTTATCAACATTCATACCAGGATCACGAGCAGCTGGGAAAGTGGACTGAAGAATAGCAATGCAGAGCAGTGCCAGGTGTTGCATTCTGAGAAGTCAAATCAGGTCAGGACCTTCAAAGAGAAGTGCCCAGCTCTGGGTGTACTGTAGAGGGATCTCGGAGTACAGGTACATAGTTCCTTCAATGTGGCGTTATAGGTAGATAGGGTGGTAAAGGTGGCTTTTGATACATTGGCCGGGGTATGGAATTTCGAAGTTGGGATGTTATGTTAAAAACCACCCATATTGAAACAACGACTGAAAAAGCACACCAACGCCTCTACTTCCTTAGAAGGCCTTGGAAGTTCAGCATGTCCCCAACAACTCTCACCAACTTCTACAGATGCACCATGGAAAGTATTTTATCAGGATGCCTCACAGCTTGGTTTGGGAACAGCTCCATCCAAGACCGTAAGAAAATGCAGAGAATTGTGGACCCAGTCCAGACCATCACACAAACCAACCTCCCTTCCATTGACTCCATCTACACCTCGCGCTGCCTCGGCAAGGTCAGCAGCACAATCAAGGACCAGTCGCACCCTGGCCACTCCCTCTTCTCCCCTCTCCCATCGGGCAAAAGGTACAGAAGTGTGAAAACGCACACCTCCAGATTCAGGGACAGTTTCATCTCAGCTGTTATCAGGAAACTGAATCATCCTACCACAACCAGAGAGCAGTGCTGAACTATGATCTACCTCATTGGTGACACTCAAGACTATCCTTGATTGAACCTTGCTGGCTTTCCCTTACAATAAACGTAATTCTCTAATCTTCTTCTCAAAACACTGCAAATGGATCAATTGTATCCATGCATTGTCTTTCCGCTGACTGGTTAGAACGCAACAAAAGCTTTTCACTGTACATGCCACAGAAGGCAGTGGAGGCCAATTCTCTGAATGCATTCAAGAGAGAGCTAGATAGAGCTCTTAAGGATAGCGGAGTCAGGGGGTACGGGGTGAAGGCAGGAACGGGGTACTGATTGAGAATGATCAGCCATGATCACATTGAATGGCGGTGCTGGCTCGAAGGGTCGAATGGGCTCCTCCTGCACCTATTGTCTATTGTCTATTGTCTAACACTGGGCATGCTTTATACACCCCTGCCATGGAGATGAAGTCATATACTCTTACTCAATGCATTGCACATTATACTTTTGCTTCAGATTCACCATCTTCCCACTGTCATGCACACCTCATTGTAGTTATTCACAGGTTCACAAGGTAGAGGAGCAGAATTAGGCCATTCGGCCCATTGAGTCCACTCCGCCATTCAATCATGACTGATCTTTTTAGAAGGACGAGAGGGGATCTTGTAGAGACGTATAAAATTATAAAAGGACTGGACAAGCTCGATGCAGGAAAAATGTTCCCAATGTTGGGGGAGTCCAGAACCAGGGGCCACACAGTCTAAGAATAAAGAGGAGGCCGTTTAAAACTGAGGTGAGAAAAAAAAACTTTTTCACCCAGAGAGTTGTGAATTTGTGGAATTCTCTGCCACAGACGGCAGTGGAGGCCAATTCACTGGATGAATTTAAAAGAGAGTTTAGTTAGATAGAGCTCTAGGGGTTAGTGGAATCAAGGGATATGGGGAGAAGGCAGGCACGGGTTACTGATTGTGGATGATCAGCCATGATCACAATGAATGGCGGTGCTGGCTCGAAGGGCCAAATGGCCTCCTCCTGCACCTATTTTCTATGTTTCTATATTTCTATCTTTGCCTCCTAACCCCATTTCCCTGCCTTCTCCCCATAACACTTGACACCGGTTCTAATGAAGAATTTGGCTATTTTTGCCTTAAAAATATTCACTGACTTGGCCTCCACTGCCCTCTCTGGCAATGAGTTCCACACTGTGATGGATGTTTCTTTTTGTTTTGTGTTGGTTTGTGATTGTGTGTGTTATTGCTTATTTTTATTGCTCTTATTGTTGGACTGTGGGTAATTTTTCATTTCACTGCACATTTGCGTGTGTGTGACAAATAAAAAATAAAATTGACTATGGACTATTGTTATATTCATCATTATTGTTATATTCATCATTAATGTATGTATACTATTTATTCAGAGCTTGACACACACAAGGTATTTCATTGAGCCCCAGTGTAAACTAATCCGAACAAACTGATCTGATTTCCAATTGCGAATTATAACCCTTAATCTATGGCACATGTGGATTCGCAAACTAAAAATGAAAAAAAGTGTTTTGTTGATACAGAGAAGGGAGCCAAATCATATTCTGTCCAGAAAGAAATTACATAGAAACATAGAAACATAGAAAATAAGTGCAGGAGTAGGCCATTCGGCCCTTTGAGCCTGCACCGCCATTCAATATGATCATGGCTGATCATCCAACTCAGTATCCCGTACCTGCCTTCTCTCCATACCTCCTGATCCCTTTAGCCACAAGGGCCACATCTAACTCCCTCTTAAATATAGCCAATGAACTGGCCTCAACTACCTTCTGTGGCAGAGAATTCCACAGATTCACCACTCTCTGTGTGAAAAAAAACTTTCTCATCTCGGTCCTAAAAGACTTCCCCCTTATCCTTAAACTGTGACCCCTGGTTCTGGACTTCCCCAACATCGGGAACAATCTTCCTGCATCTAGCCTCTCCAACCCCTTACACACCTTGAAAACAAAATGACATTTGTGATAACGCAACTATGAGTTTAATTCAATCTTGCTGTAATTTTATACTTTAGTCCTCCTGTGGTGGGACCGAACAAGTAACAGGAGCAAACCTGATTTTCAAAGACATAATAGAAAGCTTTTGATTTGCAAATTTTATGCTGCAGTTCTAGAAATATAGAAAATAGGTAGGAGGAGGTCATTTGGCCCTTGGAGCCAGCGCCACCATTCATTGTGATCGTGGCTGATCATCCACAATCAGTAACCCGTGCCTGCCTTCTCCCCATATCCCTTGATTCCACTGGCCCCTGGAGCTCTATCTAACTCTCTTTTAAATTCATCCAGTGAATTGGCCTCCACTGCCCTCTGTGGCAGAGAATTCCACAAATTCACAACATTGTTCCCAATGTTGGGGGAGTCCAGAACAAGGGGCCACAGTTTAAGAACTTAGAACTGTGCCATTTAGAACGGAGATGAGGAAAAACTTTTTCAGTCAGAGAGTTGTGAATCTGTGGAATTCTCTGCCTCAGAAGGCAGTGGAGGCCAATTCTCTGAATGCATTCAAGAGAGAGCTCGATAGAGCTCTTAATGATAGCGGAGTCAGGGGGTATGGGGAGAAGGCAGGAACGGGGTACTGATTGAGAATGATCAGCCATGATCACATTGAATGGCGGTGCTGGCTCGAAGGGCCAAATGGCTTCCTCCTGCACCTATTGTCTATTGTCTATTGTCTCTGGATGAAAAAGTTGTACATTCTGTGTTGTACATTTTAATATACATTGAGCCCTTTGAGGAACATGAAGCAAAGAGGAAAGAACTCGAGTGGGCAATTAGAAGGGACAAAAAAAGGGGCTTTGGTGAGATGGATTCAAGAAAATCCCAAGGCTTTTTCGCCAGACATTAAAAACAAGAGGGTGACCAGGGAGAAGACAAGACTGCTAAAGGATGAAGGAAGGAATTTGTGCCATGGGTCTCGGGATGTAGGTGGAGTACTGAACAAGTACTTTGAATCTGCTTTCACCAAGGAGAAGGACAAGGAGGACATAGAAACATAGAAAATAGGTGCAGGAGGAGGCCATTTGGTCCTTCGAGCCAGCACCGCCATTCATTGTGATCATGGCTGACCATCCACAAACAGTAACCCATGCCTGCCTTCTCCCCATATCCCTTGATTCCGCTAGCCCCTAGAGCTCTATCTAACTCTCCTTTAAATCCATCCAGTGAATTGGCCTCCACTGCCTTCTGTGGCAGAGAATTCCACAAATTCACAACTCTCCGGGTGAAAAAGTTACTTCTCACCTCAGTTTTAAATGGACTCCCCTTTATTCTTAGACTGTGGCCCCTGGTTCTGGACTCCCCCAACATTGGGAACATTTTTCCTGCATCCAGCTTGTCCAGTCCTTTTATAATTTTATACGTCTCTATAAGATCCCCTCTCATCCTTCTAAACTCCAGTGAATTTCACAGGACTGTGAGATTAGCGTGGAGAAAACTAGTGTGGAGAAAACTAGTGTGGAGAAAACATTCATTTTCAAATTGCAGCTTTTTTCAAATTGCAAGGGCAATTTGAGATTCGGAAGGAAGTGGTGTTAGGTCTCTTGAAGACCACTTCGGTGGATAAATCCCCAGGGCCTGATGGGATTTATCCCAGGTTATAGAGAGAGGCAAGAGAGATTGCCAGCACCAATCCCACGCAGTTTAAGAATAAGGGGTAGGGGGGGCCACAGTTTAAGAATAAAGGGTAGGCCATTTAGAACGGAGACGAGGAAAAAAAATTTCAGTCAGAGAGTTGTGAATCTGTGGAATTCTCTGCCTCAGACAATAGACAATAGACAATAGACAATAGGTGCAGGAGGAGGCCATTAGGCCCTTCGAGCCAGCACCGCCATTCAATGTGATCATGGCTGATCATTCTCAATCAGTACCCCGTTCCTGCCTTCTCCCCATACCCCCTGACTCCGCTATCCTTAAGAGCTCTATCTGGCTCTCTCTTGAATGCATTCAGAGAATTGGCCTCCACTGCCTTCTGAGGCAGAGAATTCCACAGATTCACAATTCTCTGACTGAAAAAGTTTTTCCTCATCTCCGTTCTAAATGGCCTACCCCTTATTCTTAAACTGTGGCCCCTGGTTCTGGAAGGCAGTGGAGGCCAGTTCTCTGAATGCATTCAAGAGAGAGCTAGATAGAGCTCTTAAGGATAACGGAGTCAGGGGGTATGGGGAGAAGGCAGGAACGGGGTACTGATTGTGGATGATCAACCATGATCACATTGAATGGCGGTGCTGGCTCGAAGGGCCGAATGGCCTCCTCCTGCACCTATTGTCTATTGTCTATTGCAAGAGTATTGACAAAGATCCTTGCATTTTGTGTGGCCACAGATGAGGTCCTAGAAGCCTATTGATTGGCTGATGTTGTTTCTTTGCCTGAGATGCAAGGTAAAGAATTATAAGTCAGTGAGCCTCACGTCAGTGGTAGGGAACTATTGGAGAGAATTCTTTGGCTAGGACAGCATGGTGGCACAGCGGTAGAGTTGCTGCCTTACAGCGCCAGAGACCTGGGTTCGTTCCGGACTACGGGTGCTGTCTGTACGGAGTTTGTATGTTCTCCCGTGACCCACATAGGTTTTCCCCGAGATCTCCAGTTTCCTAGCGCACTCCGAAGATTCAGTTTTGTCGGTTAATTGGCTTGGTGTAATTGTAAATTGTCCCTAGTGCAGTGCAAGGCCTGTTCCCACGATGTAAACCAAACTGACAGCATGAAGCATTTTATACCGTTTCCCCAATCCACACATTCCCAGTTGTTGCATGAGCCTTTTAAAATCTCCAGTTGATTGTTAAAGACAGCAATTCTTACAAGGTCATACTTTTTCACTAATGAAGGAATATATGTTTTAGTCTTACAAAAATACAGATTGACTAATGTCTGACAGGCTTCCAAATAGACACAAACACTAAAAACTGGCAAAGGAAAACCTCGGGAAAATTGGTGAACAGGCAAGAAAGCGAGGGAAGTTTCATTTTTAGTTTTAGTTTAGTTTAGAGATACAGCGCGGAAACAGGCCCTTCGGCCCACCGGGTCCGTGCCGCCCAGCGATCCCCGCACACTAACACTATCCTACACCCACTAGGGACAATTTTTACATTTACCAAGCCAATTAACCTACAAACCTGCACGTCTTTGGAGTGTGGGAGGAAACCGAAGATCTCGGAGAAAACCCACGCAGGTCACGGGGAGAACGTACAAACTCCGTACAGACAGCACCCGTAGTCCAGATGGAACCCGGGTCTCCGGCGCTGCAAGCGGTGTATGGCAGCAACTCTACCGCCGCGCCACCGTGACCGCACGCTTCGTGATTGCTACTTCAGGCCAAGCCCTAAGCCTAGCACAAATTTTGCCTCTGCTGCAGTATTTTCAGACTATAGTCAGAAGGCCTGTTCATACCTTTAGATTACTCTTCCAGCATGATAATCTTTGAGAGACATTCTTCAAATGGCTGCGTCAGAGAATTATGAATTGGGTGGAGTTTAGTTTAAGGGGCACAGCTTAGAAACCGGCCCTTCGGCCAACCGAGTCCATGCTAATCACTGATCGCCCGCTCACACTTGTTCTACGTTATCTCACTTTCACATCCATTCCCGACACACTCGGGGCAATTTACGAGGCCAATTAACCGACAAACCCACACGGATTTGGAATGTGGGAGGAAACCGGAGCACCCGGAGGAAGCCAACGCGGTCACAGAGAGCGACGTGCAAACTCCACACGGACTGCATTCCAAAGTCAAGTTGGAAATTGGGTCTCTGGTGCAGCAAGACAGCAGTACTATTGGGTCTACCGTACCACCCTTGTAAGGGCTAACATTACGAATGCAGCTATGTGGGTTTTATTGCAGGGGTGTAAAAGCTCCAGCTCCGATTATTCCTGGGGCATCCTGTTGTCAGCATGGAAGCGCGGTTTATGGCTGATCGTATCCTCTGATATCAGCAACCGGCGTTCAAAGCTTTGAAGTGTTAAGAAGAACATCTTGCCACATGGACTGCCCTTTGTTCCCAAGAAAGAAGAGGTCACGATGGACACCGAGGTCCCGAAAGACACATAAACATTTATAGGACATTGTAAAACTTGCCGTATAAGGCAGCGATGGAAAAATACTGGCACATGTATTTAGGGTATAAAAGGTGTGTAAATGTAAGCTTTCGGGGAGAGAGGCTACACTAGCTGCCTGAGCGCTTCTGAACGCTCCGGTATCTAGGCTCTCTCCCAGCTGGGTGAGTAGAATAAAGAGGTTAAACGAATTCAGTTGTCTGACTATTCTGTTAATAGGTCACGAACTACAACACCCATCAGAGATGCAGAGGGGTGTGGAAGTACAAAAACTCCTATTTAAAAAGCAATTCGATTTTATTATACGCATCAGACTGAGCAAGTTGCCGACATTTTTTAAATGACGTGGAGACATTGGAAAAGGTTCAGAGGTTTTATACTATGTAGGAAAAAAAACTGCAGATGCTGGTTTAAATCGAAGGAAGACACAAAATGCTGGAGTAACTCAGCGGGTCAGGCAGCATCTCGGGAGAGAAGGAATGGGTGACGTTTCGGGTCGAGACCCTTCTTCAGACTGATGTCAGGGGGGCGGGACAAAGATAGAATGTAGTCGGAGACAGGAAGACTAGTGGGAGAACTGGGAAGGGGGAGGGAAGATTTGATAGAAGTATACACAATTTTGAGAGGCTGAGATGATAAGACAGCCAACAATGATCTGCCAAGCTGAACTTATGAGTTTCCTTGGGCTCCAAAAGAGAGAGCTGAACTTGAAATTTCTAAAACAGTCACAAAGTCCTGGAGTAACTCAGCAGGTCTGGCAGCATTTCTGGACCCTTCTTCAGACTGACTGATTATAAAATTGAATTGAACGGAATCAGATTGAATAAATTTTATTAGCCAAGTATGCATACATACAAGAAATCTGCCTTGGTGCTTTGCTCCCAAGTAACAACACGACACACGATTCTAAACAATTAAGAATAAAACATTATAATTTAAACATGTGCAGAATGAAATAAAATACCAGAGCTAAAGGAGGCTACAGACTTTTGGTTGTTGAGTAGAGCTACTGCTCGTGGGGAAAAAAAAGCTGTTTTTATGTCCGGCTGTGGCTGCTTTGACAGTCCGGAGTCGCCTTCCAGAGGGAAGTTCTTCGAAGAGTTTGTGGCCAGGGTGAGAGGGGTCAGAGATGATCTTGCCCGCTCGCTTCCTGGCCCTTGCAGTGTACAGTTCGTCAATGGGGGGAAGGTTGCAGCCAACAACCTTCTCAGCTGTGCGAACGATCCGTTGCAGCCTCCGGATGTCGTGCTTGGCGGCTGAGCCAAACCAGACCATGATGGAGAAGGTGAGGACGGACTCAATGATGGCAGTGTAGAATTGGACCTTCATTGCCCGTGGCAGATTGTGTTTGAACAGCGGATTGAAAAATGTTGGGATTGTTGCTGAGAGGGGGGGCTGTGTGTAAGACTGGAGTGGGGAAGGGAGTGGAAAAGTCAAGACAGTTGATGTTGCACCAAGAGTTGGAAATAGGAATGTCCAAAGAAGGTAGAAGGCTGGGAGGGATAGTCCAGGAGGAGGGGGGATGGGAGTATGGATCATCACTGGGAGGCGAGCACTCCTTCCAAGACAACAAAGCCCGGAGACAGAGGCACCAAGAGAAGAGCTCAACATCACGGATGATCAGCCGTGATCACATTGAATGGCGGTGCTGGCTCGATGGACCAAACGACCTACCCCTGCACCTATTTTCTATGTTTCATGCGGGCTCGGAACGTGTGGAGGTATGGAAGTTTGAAGAAGGGTCCCAACCCGAAATATCACAATCACGGTGGCGCAGCGGTAGAGTTGCTGCCTTACAGCGAATGCAGCGCCGGAGACTCAGGTTCGATCCTGACTACGGGCGCCGTCTTTACGGAGTTTGTACGTTCTCCCCGTGACCTGCGTGGGATTTCTCCGAGATCTTCGGTTTCCTCCCATACTCCAAAGACGTACAGGTATGTAGGTTAATTGGCTGGGTAAAATGTAGAAATTGTCCCTAGTGTGTGTAGGATAGTGTTAGTGTGCGGGGATCGCTGGCCGGCGCGGACCCGGTGGGCCGAAGGGCCTGTTTCCGCGCTGTATCTCTAACAAAAAATAAATCAGTTTGAAGAAGAAACCCAACCTCAAATGTCACCAGTCCGCATTCTCCAGAGGTGCGGCCTGAACGCTGAATTACTCCAGCACTGTGTCATTTTATTTTGTAAATCAGCGCCTGTTGTTCCTTTTTTTCTGACCTGAAATGTCTACTTCATTTCTCTTTCCACAAATAGACAATAGACAATAGACAATAGGTGCAGGAGTAGGCCATTCAGCCCTTCGAGCCAGCACCGCCATTCAATGCGATCATGGCTGATCACTCTCAATCAGTACCCCGTTCCTGCCTTCTCCCCATACCCCCTCACTCCGCTATCCTTAAGAGCTCTATCCAGCTCTCTCTTGAAAGCATCCAATGAACTGGCCTCCACTGCCTTCTGAGGCAGAGAATTCCACACCTTCACCACTCTCTGACTGAAAAAGTTCTTCCTCATCTCCGTTCTAAATGGCCTACCCCTTATTCTTAAACTGTGGCCCCTTGTTCTGGACTCCCCCAACATTGGGAATATGTTTCCTGCCTCTAATGTGTCCAATCCCCTAATTATCTTATATTGTAGCGACCATAGAGAATGGTCCAGGTCGTCGAACCCTCGGATTGGCCAGCGAGGTCACGTGAGAACGCGACCATGGGGATTGGTCCAGGGAGCGACATCGCTGATTGGCCAGCGATGTGATGTGCGCGTTTGGCGCCCGATTTAGTCGTTCGGCGAAGTCTTCGAAGAAGACAGTAAGTTTTGATGGTTGTCCTTTACCTTGTTGTTTAACTCTGTATTCGAATATTGCGGCTGCAATAAACTTCTTCTACAACCAACAAGTTTCGGACTCGCCATATTGGTGACCCCGAATTGATCTGGACGATCACCGAATAAACAGGAACCCGACGCCTCGTTGACGATGACCACGCCGGGCACACCGGAGTCAAGCGCGGCAAGCGTTCATCTTCCGTTATTTTGGACGCACGCACCGCAAGCTTGGTTTATCCACACCGAAGCTCAATTTCATATAAAGAAGGTGTCGGACGAATCCACGATGTACTACTACCTCGTCAGCGCCCTATTGCCGGACACAACCAAGCGCGTGATGCGGTTCATCGTGGATCCACCTGCGGAAAACAAGTACAAGGCCATGAAGAACGTATTACTGCGAATCTTCGGGTTTAATAGGCATGGTGGTGCGGCAAGACTTCTGCACCTACCGGATCTTGGAGATCAACTGCCTTCCGTCCTCATGTCCGAAATGATGATGCTAGCTGGTGAGCATACGGACTGCCCTATGTTCGAACAGGCATTCCGCGAGAAACTTCCCGAGGATGTCCGACTGCTGCTCACGGATTGTTCTTTTAAGGACCCCGAAGCATATGCAGCGAAAGCGGACGCGCTCATAGCGGCAAAAAACAAGGCAAGTGGTTCGATCAACAAGGTCTCGACATCAGTGACCACGCCACAGCGACGGCAAGATGGCGCCACATCTCCCGCCAATTCTCCGAAAGCCCGCCAAAAAGATCCGCACAAGCGCGGCTGGTGCTATTATCACCTACGATGGGGTAACGAATCCCGCAACTGCCGTTTGCCTTGTACCTTCGCGGGAAATGCCTCGGCCGATCGTACATAGGGGCAGTTACGATTGGCCAGAACCGGCGCCTCTATGTCCATGATCGATTCACGGACACAGAATTTTTGGTAGACACGGGAGCCATCGTCAGCATAGTGCCGCCGACCGACCTCGAAACCAGATCGGGTAACACAGGTCCCACCCTCATCGCGGTTAATGGCAGCCCAATTCGCACTTTCGGTACACGGAAGATGTCCCTTGTGTTAGGCCTCCGCACGTACGAATGGCCATTCATCATAGCCGACGTCAAACAAGCAATCCTGGGCGCAGATTTTCTCTGGGCTTTTTCACTGGTTCCTGATGTCCGCGGTAACGACCTCCGACCCTCCGCCGAAGATGAGCACGTCGCTCCGACAATCGCCTCCTCGCCCAGCCCTACTGTCCAGGCCGTCGTCGCGGCCCCCGACTCGTATGCTGCGATTCTGGCAGAGTTTCCAGAGCTGCTCATCCAACGTTTTGACACGCCTTCGGCCAAACACGGCGTGGTCCATCACATCCGCACCGAAGGCCCTCCCGTTTTCGCTCGGGCCAGGAGACTACCGCCAGACAAACTGGTGGTGGCACGGGCGGAGTTCAGGAAAATGGAGGAAATGGGAATTGTCCGTCAGTCTGACAGCCCGTGGGCCTCGCCGTTACATATGGTCTCCAAGGCATCTGGGGGGTGGAGACCATGTGGCGATTATCGGCGTCTCAATGCTGTCACCACGGCTGATCGCTACCCCATACCGCACCTACAGGACTTTTCATCTGGGCTGGAAGGAGCGGTGGTGTTTTCCAAAATCGATTTGGTGCGAGGATACCATCAGATTCCGGTGCGACCGGAGGACATACAGAAAACTGCAACAATTACTCCGTTCGGGTTGTTTGAATGGTTGCGTATGCCTTTCGGTTTAAAGAACGCAGCACAGGCTTTCCAGCGACTGATGGACCGCGTGGGCCGGGGTTTACCCTTTTTGTTTATTTATTTAGACGACATCCTGGTCGCCAGCCCCTCAGTGCAGGAACACCAGGCCCATTTGCGGACCGTGTTCCAGCGGCTCCAAGACCACGGGCTCATTATCCAACCCTCCAAATGTCAATTCGGCCTTCCTGCTCTTGATTTCCTAGGGCACAGAATTACCCCTGCCGGCGCCTCCCCTTTGCCCGAGAAGGTGGAGGCTATCCGGGCATTTCCCAGGCCCACCACAGTAAAAGGGCTACAGGAGTTCGTAGGCATGGTTAATTTCTACCATAGGTTCGTTCCGGCAGCTGCGCGAGTCATGCGCCCACTTTTCCAAATGCCTTGCAGGGAATCCGGTAGAGTTGATATGGTCCCCGACCGCAGAGTCGGCTTTTACAGCAGCTAAGGCAGCCTTGGCAGACGCCACCATGTTGGTCCATCCGAGCCCCTCCGCCCCCACGGCCCTGACGTTTGACGCCTCTGACGTGGCGGTGGGCGGGGTTCTGGAGCAGCAGGTCGGTGGCCGTTGGCAGCCTTTAGCGTTTTTCAGCCGGCAACTAAATTCGGCCGAGCTGAAGTATAGCGCATTTGACCGAGAGCTTCTGGCTCTCTATTTAGCTGTTCGTCATTTCAGGTACTTCCTCGAGGGCCGCCCATTTGTGGCCTTTACGGACCACAAACCATTAACATTTGCTTTTTTGAAATTGTCTGACCCATGGTTGTATGTCAGGTTGGAGGCCAGTGTCTAGTGGAGTGCCCCAAGGATCTGTGTTGGGTCCACTGTTGTTTGTCATTTACATTAATGATCTGGATGATGGTGTGGTAAATTGGATTAGTAAATATGCAGATGATACTAAGATAGGTGGAGTAGTTGATAGTGAGGTAGATTTTCAAAGTCTACAGAGAGACTTGGGCCTTTTGGAAGGGTGGGCTGAAAGATGGCAGATGGAGTTTAATGCTGATAAGTGTGAGGTGCTGCATTTTGGTAGGACAAATCAAAATAGGACGTACAGGGTAAATGGTAGGGAATTGAGGAATGCAGTGGAACAGAGGGATCTGGGAATAACTGTGCATTGTTCCCTGAAGGTGGAATCTCATGTGGATAGGGTGGTGAAGAAGGCGTTTGGTATGCTTGCCTTTATAAATCAGAGCATCGAGTATAGAAGTTGGGATGTAATGTTGAAATTGTACAGGGCATTGGTGAGGCCGAATCTGGAGTATGGTGTGCAGTTCTGGTCCCCAAATTATAGGAAGGATGTCGACAAAATGGAGAGGGTACAGAGGAGATTTACTAGAATGTTGCCTGGGTTTCAGCACTTAGGCTACAGAGAGAGGTTGAACAGGTTGGGTCTTTATTCTTTGGAGCGTAGAAGGTTGAGGGGGGACTTGATAGAGGTTTTTAAAATTTTGAGAGGGACGGACAGAGTTGACGTGGGTAGGCTTTTCCCTTTGAGAGTGGGGAAGATTCCAACAAGGGGACATAGCTTCAGAATTGAGGGACAAAGGTTTAGGGGTAACATGAGGGGGAACTTCTTTACTCAGAGGGTTGTGGCTGTATGGAATGGACTTCCGGTGGAAGTGGTGGAGGCTGGCTCGATTTTATTATTTAAGAGTAAATTGGATAGGTATATGGATAGGAGGGGATTGGAGGGTTATGGTCTGAGTGCAGGTAGATGAGACTAGGTCAGGGAGAATGGTCGGCGTGGACTGGTAGGGCCGGACAGGCCTGTTTCCATGCTGTAGTTGTTATATGTTATGTTATATATGGTCGGCCCGCCAGCAGCGGCACCTGACTGCTATCTCCGAATTTACCACCGATGTCCGTCATGTCGCGGGTAAGCTTAATGCCGTTGCTGACGCCCTGTCTAGACCTGCTTTTTCCCCTATTTCGGCGGTGGACTGCGAGGTGGATCCCCAGGAGCTTGCGGAGGCACAGCTTCTGGCGGATACCGTTTCGGCTTACCGGTCCACCACTTCGGGGTTGAAGTTGGCCCAGGTAGCTTGTGGGTCGGCGGGCACAAAAGTCTGGTGCGATGTTTCTCTTCCCCGTCCCAGGCCGGTAGTACCGCCCTCCCTTCAGCGCCGGGTTTTCGATGCCATTCATGGGCTGGCGCACCCGTCCATCCGCTCCACCTCTGCCTTGGTAGCAGCGAGGTTTGTCTGGCATGGCCTAAGGAAACAGGTAGCGGGGTGGGCACGTTCCTGCGTGCCCTGTCAGACCGCTAAAGTCCAGCGCCACGTCCAGCCCCCCGTACAGGATTTCGAGGTCCCGGCTGTTCGTTTTTTCCACATCCACGTGGATTTGGTCGGGCCCTTGCCTTCCTCCCGGGGCTACACCCACCTCCTCACGGTGGTGGATCGGTTCACCCGGTGGCCAGAGGCTTTCCCATTGTTTGATATTTCATCAGCATCTTGTGCTAGGACTTTGGCCCTTCATTGGGTAGCTCGTTTCGGGGTCCCGGCAGTTATTACCACTGACAGAGGGTCACAGTTCACTTCGTCCCTCTGGGCCACGCTTGCAGAACTGTACGGGTCCAAGTTACAACCCACGACTGCATATCACCCCCAGGCAAATGGACTCGTAGAAAGGTTCCACCGCCAACTTAAGGCGTTCCTCAGTGCAAGGCTTGAAGGCCCGGATTGGGTAGACCAGCTCCCTTGGGTTCTGTTGGGCATCCGGACTGCTCCCAAGCTAGATCTCGGTGCGTCGTCCGCAGAGCTAGTATATGGCTCGACACTTCGAGTACCCGGAGATCTGTTTCCGGACCCTTCAGACCAGCTGCCTACAGTCCCATCAGTGTTAGCGTCTCTCCGGGAACGGGTGGGCTCCCTGGCTCCAATTCCGACTTCACGTCATGGGTGTCCCATGGTACATGAACCGCCTTCCCTGAAGGACTGTGAGTTCGTTTTTCTGCGAAAAGATTCCAATCGCGCCCCGTTGCAGAGGGTCTATCAAGGGCCGTTCCGGGTTTTGCGTAAGGGAACGGCTACCTTCACCTTAGACATGGGCGGCAAGAGTGAGCTCGTCTCGGTGTCCCGGCTTAAACCTGCCCATTTGGATCCGGATCAACCAGTCCTGGTCGGTCAAACCCCTAGGAGAGGCCGACCTCCGTTAGTTCTGCTCAGTCCAGGACCCCCCGTTCCGACAGTCCCTCCAGGACCCCCCGTTCCGGCAGCTCCTCCAGGACCCCCCGTTCCGGCAGCTCCTCCAGGACCCCCCGTTCCGGTAGTTCCTCCAGGACCTCCCGTTCCGGCTGTTCCGCCAAGTCCGGAACCCCCGGCTCCTGTGGTTCAGGCTGTCCCTCTCCGTACTCGTTATGGTCGCGAAATCCGGCTCCCTGCCAGGTTCCGCACCTCGGGTTCTGGGGGGGGGGTCATGTAGCGACCATAGAGAATGGTCCAGGTCGTCGAACCCTCGGATTGGCCAGCGAGGTCACGTGGGAACGCGACCATGGGGATTGGTCCAGGGAGCGACATCGCTGATTGGCCAGCGATGTGATGTGCGCGTTTGGCGCCCGATTTAGTCGTTCGGCGAAGTCTTCGAAGAAGACAGTAAGTTTTGATGGTTGTCCTTTACCTTGTTGTTTAACTCTGTATTCGAATATTGCGGCTGCAATAAACTTCTTCTACAACCAACAAGTTTCGGACTCGCCATAATATGTTTCAATAAGATCCCCCTCATCCTTCTAAATTCCAGTGTATACAAGCCCAATCGCTCCAGCCTTTCAACATACGACAGTCCCGCCATTCCGGGAATTAACCTAGTGAACCTACGCTGCACGCCCTCCATAGCAAGAATATCCTTCCTCAAATTTGGAGACCAAAACTGCACACAGTACTCCAGGTGCGGTCTCACTCGGGCCCGGTACAACTGTAGAAGGACCTCTTTGCTCCTATACTCAACTCCTCTTGTTATGAAGGGCAACATTCCATTGGCTTTCTTCACTGCCTGCTGTACCTGCATGCTTCCTTTCATTGACTGATGCACTAGGACACCCAGATCTCGTTGAACTCCCCCTCCTCCTAACTTGACACCATTCAGATAATAATCTGCCTTTCTCCCCCTCCCGGTTTATTGAGCATTTCCAGTGTTTTTCCGTTTCCACTTTGAATATCCAGCTTGTGTTTCTAGCTTTGACCTTCTTTGCGATTTCCTGCACTACTTTAGGTTGCATAGTTGCCAGTTCCTCCAATGATTCCGTTTGAACAAGTAAAAGTAAAACCTAGTGCTGACAATGCCTTGGCAAAAATCCGCCCGCCAAATGTTGTTTATGGACTGAGATGAAGGCATGAGGTTAGGCTTAGTTGGTAGCTCTTGCATTCGAGTCAAGACGTTGCAGCCTCTGGCCTCACTCAACGCAATGAAGCACAGAAACATGGGCTAACATCTCAGTCTAGACCTGAAGAAATGGTGCACTGTTGAATGTGCCTAGTGTGAGCAAGATGTTAAGTTTTCTATGAAGGATGTAAAAGATCCCATGGCACTGATTTAAAGAACAAGCAATAGACAATAGACAATAGGTGCAGGAGGAGGCCATTCGGCCCTTTGAGCCAGCACCGCCATTCAATGTGATCATGGCTGATCATTCTCAATCAGTACCCCATTCCTGCCTTCTCCCCATACCCCCTGACTCCGCTATCCTTAAGAGCTCTATCTAGCTCTCTCTTGAATGCATTCAGAGAATTGGCCTCCACTGCCTTCTGAGGCAGAGAATTCCACAGATTCACAACTCTCTGACTGAAAAAGTTTTTTTCTCATCTCAGTTCTAAATGGCATACCCCTTATTCTTAAACTGTGGCCACTTGTTCTGGACTCCTCCAATGTAGGGGAAAAAAAACTGCAGATGCTGGTTTAAATCGAACATCGACATCGACATCGAATGGGTCAGCCAGCATCTCTGGAGGCAAGGAATGGGTGACGTTGCAGGTCGAGACCATTCTTCAGGGGCAGGAGGCATGACAGAGGGGGAACAGCGAGAGAGCATGTTGCTAAACTCTCGTCAAAGAGAGGAGGAGCACTTCTTCAAAGTAGACATACCTTGAGGAGAATTTGCAATGTAGGAAAAAAAACAGCAGATGCTGGTTTAAATCAAAGGTCACGACCCGAAAAGTCACCCATTCCTTCTCTCCAGAGATGCTGCCTGACCCGCTGAGTTACTCCAGCATTTTGTGTCTGCCTAAAGAACAAGCAAGATCTGCACTGTGTCCTAACAATTTTTTTATTTTTTTTTATTTTAGTAGAAATAGTAGAAAGAAAGAGAGAAAGAGAGAGAAAGAAAAAAAAAAATTATCACGCAAAAGGAATCCACCAACTCGATAGTTTTCCGTCCCCCCCCTACCAAGGCCCGAGGTACTCCTCCACCCTATCTTTGTAATAATTCTATAAATGCAGACCACGTCTGATAGAAGCGTTCTGATTTTCCTTCCAGGCGGAGTCTCATATCTTCCAGATGTAGTGTTTCAAACATAGTTGAAATCCACATATTTAATGTTGGTATAGGAGCATTTTTCCAGAATTTTAAGATTAATTTTTTTCCTATTATTAAACCGTAATCAAATAAATTCTTTTGATACACATTTAATTCCGAACTACCTTCTGTCATTCCGAAAATAATCCATTCTGGCTTTGGTGTCATTTTTATTTTAAACACTTTTGTGAAAATTTCAAAAATTTCAGTCCAAAACTTTTGAATTTTTGTACAAAAGATGAATGAGTGCGCTATAGTAGCTTCTTGACAATGGCATTTATCACAAATTGGTGAAACATTAGGGAAAAATTTATTTAATTTAGTTTTTGAGTAGTATAATCTATGTATGATTTTAAATTGTATTAAAGTATGTCTTACGTTAATTGAGCATTTGTGCACATTTAATAAGTATTGTTTCCACCTTTCAGTGGAAATTTTTATGCTTAGTTCGTTTTCCCACTCACCTCTAATACCTTCCGTTGTTGGTATTACTGCATTTAGTATAATATTATATATATGTGAAATTAAATTTGGTGATTCCGCCTTTGTATTCATTACTTCATCTAGTAAGTCTGATGGGACGTTGTGAAATTCATGCGCATGTTTTTTCAAATAATCACATATTTGGAAATATTTAAAATACTGATGCTGGTTTAAATCAGATGCAGGTTTAAATCAAAGGTCACGACCCGAAAAGTCACCCATTCCTTCTCTCCAGAGATGCTGCCTGACCCGCTGAGTTACTCCAGCATTTTGTGTCTGCCTAAAGAACAAGCAAGATCTGCACTGTGTCCTAACAATTTTTAAGGAGTAATATTATTCTGTTCCCTTTTAAATAGCAGCACAGGTTCTCTGGTCAACATTACATTTTCATTTATAGATGTTTGCCAATAGGATGACAAGTTACCTACACTTGTCTATACAGATGCTCCACGACTTACTATGGGGTTACGTTCTGATAAACCCATCGTAAATCAAAAATATCGCAAGTCGAAAATGCATTTAATACACCTAACCCACCGAACATCAAAGCCACCTAACCTACCCAACATCACACACCTAACCTACCCAACATCACACACCTAACCCACCGAACATCATAGCCACCTAACCTACCCAACATCACACACCTAACCTACCCAACATCACACACCTAACCCACTGAACATCATAGCCACCTAACCTACCCAACATCACACACCGAACCTACCCAACATCACAGTCTAGCCTAACCTAACGAATATCAGAATCAGAATTACCTTTATTGTCATCCAAAAAAAACAAGTCTTTTGGACGAGATTTCGTCACCCACAGTCCAACAATAAGAGCAATAAAATAAGCAATATTTTATTTAACAACCAAAAACCAACACAAAACAAAAAGCAACATCCATCACAGTGAGTCTCCTCCAGTCACCTCCTCACTGTGATGGGAGGCCAGAATGTCTTTTCTCTTCCCCTGCCGTCTTCTCCCGCGGTCAGGCTGTTGTAGTTGTCACGTTCCAGGCCGCGCTGGACGGTGAAAGGAGGGCGGGCGAAGACGCTGCCGCTGCACGTCGGGGCGGTCGGAGCTCCTGACATTGAAGCCCCCGCCGGGCGGAGAAAATCCCGCGGCCTATTCCAGGCCCAGGCCCATGCCCTGCGATCCGTGGCGGACGAAGACGCTGCCGCTGCCGGAGCTCCCGATGTCGACCCCCACCTAGGGGCCTGCGAACTTCTGATGTCCACGTGGCCCGCGGCCGAAGCCTCCGAAGGCGAGTTGCAGCGCCACCACAGCCTCCGAAGGCAGCCAGCTCCGCAGATGGTAAATACAGTCCGGTCCGCGGGCTCTGCAAACCAGAGCCCAGGTGGTCCCATGTGGAGCCCGCCAGCTCCAGGTGTTTGGCCGATGGTAGGCCGCAGCGGAAACGGAGACACCACCCAGACAGTTTTACAGTCCCCCCCCCCCCCCCCCCCCCCCCACACATAGTACACAACCACAAAAAACACCACATCACATCTAAACTCTACAATTAAGACAAAAAACAACAAAAACACAAAGACAAATGGACTGGAGGCGAGCACAACTGCTGGGCAGCGCCGCCTAACCTACCCAACATCACACACCTAACCTACCCAACATCACACACCTAACCTACCCAACATCACACACCTAACCTACCCAACATTACACACCTAACCTACCCAACATCACACACCTAACCTACCCAACATCACACACCTAACCTACCCAACATCACACACCTAACCTACCCAACATTACACACCTAACCTACCCAACATCACACACCTAACCTACCCAACATCACACACCTAACCTACCCAACATCACACACCTAACCTACCCAACATCACACACCTAACCTACCCAACATCACACACCTAACCTACCCAACATCACACACCTAACCTACCCAACATCACACACCTAACCTACCCAACATCACACACCTAACCTACCCAACATCACACACCTAACCCACCCAACATTATAGGCCAGCCACGCCTAACTTATACATGCTCAGAACACATACATTAGCCTACAGTTGGGCAAAATCATCTAACACATAGCCTATTTTATAATGATGTTGAATATCTCCTGTAATTTATTGAATACAGTACTGCACTGAAAGTGAAAAGCAGAATCGCCAGCCCGAGAAAAGATCAAAATTCAAAATTCAAAGAACGGTTTCTATTGAATGTGTATCGCATTTGCACCACCGTGAAGTCAAAATATCGTAAGTCGAAGCATGTAGGAAAATAACTGCAGATGCTGGTACAAATCAAAGGTATCACAAAATGCTGGAGTGACTCAGAAAACTCAATAGGAATATATCAACAATATCCCCATGGCTTAAATGGTTCTAAAACTGCTTTATATGGGAGCATGCTTTAGTTTTAGGGATACAGCACAGAAACGGCCCCTTCGGCCCGCACCGACCAGCGATCCCCGCACACTAACACTATCCTACACCCACTAGGAACAATTTACATTTATACCAGGCCAATTAACCTACAAGCCCGAACGTCTTTGGAGTGTGGGAGGAAACCGAAGATCTCGGAGAAAACCCACGCAGGTCACGGGGAGAACGTACAAACTCCGTACAGACGGCGCCCGTAGTCGGGATCGAACCTGAATCTCCGGCGCTGCATTCGCTGTAAGGCAGCAACTCGCTGCGCCACCGTGCAGATATTAATGCAGCCCTTGAGCACATGATCCAAGGTCACGGTTTATTTTACAGAGAGAGAGCGCTGACCAGGAAAAGAGATGAAATCATGGATTTGTTTCATGATTCAAGCGGAAAAGCAAGATCCCACAGCATTATTCAGAGAATTAACTTGATGTCATGGCCAATAGTTTTAGACACTAGATAGACAATAGGTGCAGGAGGAGGCCATTCGGCCCTTCGAGCCAGCACCACCATTCAATGTGATCATGGTTGATCATTCTCAATCAGTACCCCCGTTCCTGCCTTCTCCCCATACCCCCTGACTCCGCTATCCTTAAGATCTCTATCCAGCTCTCTCTTGAATGCATTCAGAGAATTGGCCTCCACTGCCTTTTGAGGCAGAGAATTCCACAGATTCACAACTCTCTGACTGAAAAAGTTTTTCCTCATCTCAGTTCTAAATGGCCTACCCCTTATTCTTAAACTGTGGCCCCTGGTTCTGGACTCCCCCAACATTGGGAACATGTTTCCTGCCTCTAACGTGTCCAACCCCTTAATAATCTTATACGTTTCGATAAGATCTCCTCTCATCCTTCTAAATTCCAGTGTAAAGTCCATTTTTTAAATACCGATCATTTAAACTTGAACTTGCGTATCTACAAAGATGATGTCAAAGGGGAACTTCTTTGGATTGTCAAAAAACCTTATACTTCAGAAGCTTTCCACTGTACCATTTGCAAGACCAAGTGAACACCACCTGTTCACATACCACAGCCTCTCAGAGAACCAATGCAAAGTTTCAAACCAGAAACCAATTGAAACGTGCCAACGCCAAACCATCATCTGAAAGATTAGCAACAAATTTGATGGGTGACGTTTCGGGTCAAGACCCTTCTTCAGACTGATGTACGGCAGAAACTCTACCGCTGGGCAACCATGCCGCCCTTAAAAAATAACCCTATTACGTCTAATATCTGATGCATCCCCTTATCGTGGGGTCAGTCTGAAGAAGGGTCTCGACCCGAAACGTCACCCATTCCTTCTCTCCTGAGATGCTGCCTGACCTGCTGAGTTACAACAGCATTTTGTGAATAAATACCTTCGATTTGTACCAGCATCTGTAGTTATTTTCTTACTCTAACAAATCTGATGGACTCTGTGTGGGCCGGCAGGGAGGTGAGCCGGGGGTCATGCCTCCAGAGCCTTGAAGGTCTGCTGCAGGAGGCATCTCCGGGACACAATGATGTCTGGGAGAGGAGAGGGAGGTCGGTTCACGGGGAACTGCTCCAGTGCATCAAGCCTGACTTATGACTTTGAATAATGGCGCCAAAATATGGCAGCGCCAGCATCTATATACTAAAACTCTCGTTTGTTTGTTTGTTTGTGATCGAACTACAGCCGAAACGGTACACGATAGCGCAACAATTTTAGGCCCACCTTACTCACCGTCATCACTTTAATGGTAAAGCAAGTAGTTTCATTGAAATCGATGTTATATTTTTTAAGTTTTTCACATTTTAAAGTTTAAATCTATCTCTTAGGGAGGGAGGGAGGGAGGGAGGGAGGGAGGGAGGGAGGGAGGGAGGGAGGGAGGGAGGGAGGGAGGGAGGTGGATAAGGGGGGTTGAGGGGGATGGAGAGGGGGAGGGGGGAGGGGAGGAGAGGGAGGGGAGGGGAGGGCTGATCATTCTCAATCAGTACCCCGTTCCTGCCTTCTCCCCATTCCCCCTGACACCGCTATCTTTAACAGCTCTATCTACCTCTCTCTTGAATGCATTCAGAGAATTGGCCTCCACTGCCTTCTGAGGCAGAGAATTCCACAGCTTCACAACTCTCTGAGTGAAAAAGTTTTCCTCATCCCCGTTCTAAATGGCCTACCCCTTATTCTTAAACTGTGGCCCCTGGTTCTGGACTCCCCCAACATAAGGAACATGTTTCCTGCCTCTAACGTGTCCAATCCCTTAATGATCTTATATGTTTCTATAAGATCTCTTTCATCCTTCTGAATTCCAGTGTATACAAGCCCAGTCGCTCCAGTCTTTCAACATACGACAGTCCGGCCATTCCGGGAATTAACCTAGTAAACCTACGCTGCACTCCCTCAATAGTAAGAATGTCCTTCTTCAAATTTGGAGACGAAAACTGCACACAGTACTCCAGGTGCGGTCTCACTAGGGCCCTGTACAACTGCAGAAGGACCTCTTTACTCCTATACTCAACTCCTCTTGTTATGAAGGCCAACATTCCAAGTGACCACCAATATGGATTTTTAGCTACCTCAGCTAATGGAACTAGTAGAGAATATTTCAACTGCAATTGATAATAAAGAATATACTGTGGGAGTATTTATAGATCTCAAAAAAGCATTCGATACCATTGATCATGGTTTACTGATGAATAAGCTAGAAAGATATGGTATTAGTGGAGTAACATACTTCTGGTTGAGAAGCTACCTTGAAAACAGATATCAGTATGCTCAAGTAAATAATTTTGATTCAGAACATATGAAGGTTACCTGTGGGGTTCTGCAAGGCTCGTTGCTGGGTCCAAAGCACTTTTTACTCTATATAAATTATATTTGTAAGGTGTCGAAATTGTTACGTTTTAGTTATATTTGCGGATGACACAAATTTATTTTGTTCAGGGAAAAACTTGAAGCAACTTTTGGACACAGTTAAAGGGGAATTGGAAACCATAAAGAAGTGGTTTGATACTAATAAATTGTCATCAAATCTAAGTAAAACAACATTTATAGTGCTTGGAAATCGTAAAATAAATTCTGAGGTAACACTTATGATTAATGATGTAGAAATTGAAAGAGTGTATGAAAATAAATTCTTGGGAGTGATCATAAACTCTGTTGGAAACCTCACATAAAACATATTAAACCAAAACTGTCTAAATCCATTGCAATACTGCACAGAACTAAGGACATCTTGAATCAAAATTCACGATTTACTTAATTGCTCACTCAGTGAAGAAAGCCAATGGAATGTTGGCCTTCATAACAAGAGGAGTTGAGTATAGGAGCAAAGAGGTCCTTCTGCAGTTGTACAGGGCCCTAGTGAGACCACACCTGGAGTACTGTGTGCAGTTTTGGTCTCCAAATTTGAGGAAGGATATTCTTGCTATTGAGGGCGTGCAGCGTAGGTTTACTAGGTTAATTCCCGGAATGGCGGGACTGTCATATGTTGAAAGACTAGGCTTGTATACACTGGAATTTAGAAGGATGAGAGGAGATCTTATCGAAACGTATAAGATTATTAAGGGGTTGGACACGTTAGAGGCAGGAAACATGTTCTAAGCCAGCGGGAATTCCTGTTAGGGTTTTCCATGCTGGACAGGTAGAGACGAGAAGAAGAGCGATCCGCTGGTCCTCCAGGTTGGGGGTTGAGCACAGGACTAACAACCCCGCCTCGTAAAAGGGCGGCACGGTAGCGCAGCGGTAGAGTTGCTGCTTTACAGCGAATGCAGCGCCGGAGACTCAGGTTCGATCCTGACTACGGGTGCTGCACTGTAAGGAGTTTGTACGTTCTCCCCGTGACCTGCGTGGGTTTTCTCCGAGATCTTCGGTTTCCTCCCACACTCCAAAGACGTACAGGTATGTAGGTTAATTGGCTGGGTAAATGTAAAAATTGTCCCTAGTGGGTGTAGGATAGTGTTAATGTACGGGGATCACTGGGCGGCACGGACTTGGAGGGCCGAAAAGGCCTGTTTCCGGCTGTAGATATATGATGATGATATGATAAAACGAATATGTTACGGAAACAACAGCTGAAGGAATCAACACCACTGGGCTTGACGGACTGCCAGGGCTATCGACAGATGCTAGGATGAATGCCAATGGTGAAAGTCGAAAGGAAGAGAATCGGACAGCATTCCAAGAATAGCCCTGCTCTGGACAGCAGAAGGGAAAAGGAAAAGAGGGAGACCCAAAACCACACGGCCTCGAACTGTAGAGGAGGAAATGAAAACTATGGAGTTGACCTGGGGTAGTGTCCAGAAACTAGCCCAGAACAGACAGGAGTGGAGAACCTTTGTTGTTGCCCTACATGCCAGGAGGCTTAATGGGCAGTAAGCAAGTAAGTACTTCAAGTCAATCACCTTAAATTCAACAGGTGTTACACTGCCCTCCATAATGTTTGGGACAAAGACCCATCATTTAGTTATTTGCCTCTGTACTCCACAATTTGGGATTTGCAACAGAAAAAAAATCACATGTGGTTAAAGTGCACGTTGTCAGATTTTATTAAAGGGTATTTTTATACATTTTGGTTTCACCATGTAAAAATTACAGCTGTGTTTATACATAGTCCCCCCATTTCAGGGCACCATAATGTTCGGGACACATGGCTTCACAGGTGTTTGTAATTGCTCAGGTGTGTTTAATTACCTCCTTAATGCAGGTATAAGAGAGCTCTCAGCACCTAGTCTTTCCTCCAGTCTTTCCATCACCTTTGGAAACTTTTATTGCTGTTGATCAACATTAGGACCAAAGTTGTGCCAATGAAAGTCAAAGGAGCCATTATGAGACGGAGAAACAAGAATAAAACTATTAGAGACATCAGCCAAACCTTAGGCTTACCTAAACCAACTGTATGGAACATCATTAAGAAGAAAGAGAGCACTGGTGAGCTTACTAATCGCAAAGGGACTGGCACAAGGAAGACCTCCACAGCTGATGACAGATGAATTCTCTCTGCAATAAAGAAAAATCCCAAAACACCTGTCCGACAGATGAGAAACACTCTTCAGGAGTCAGGTGTGGATTTGTCAATGACCACTGTCCGCAGAAGACTTCATGAACAGAAATACAGAGGCCACACTGCAAGATACAAGCCACTGGTTAGCCGCAAAAATAGGATGGCCAGGTTACAGTTTGCCAAGAAGTACTTAAACGAGCAACCACAGTTCTGGAAAAAGGTTGTGTACAGATGAGACAAAGATTAACTTATATCAGTGATGGCAAGAACAAAGTATGGAGGAGAGAAGGAACTGCCCAAGATCCAAAGCATACCACCTCATCTGTGAAACACTGTGGTGGGGATGTTATGGCCTGGGCATGTATGGCTGCTGAAGGTACTGGCTCACTTATCTTCATTGATGATAACACTGCTGATGGTAGCATAATGAATTCTGAAGTGTATAGACACATCCTATCTGACAATAGACAATAGGTGCAGGAGGAGGCCATTCGGCCCTTCAAGCCAGCACCACCATTCATTGTGATCATGGCTGATCATCCACAATCAGTTCCCCGTTCCTGCCTTCTCCCCATATCCCTTGACTTCGCTATCTTTAAGAGCTCTATCTAACTCTCTCTTGAAAGCATCCAGAGAATTGGCCTCCACTGCCTTCTGAAGTAGAGAATTTCACAGATTCACAACTCACGGGTGAAAAAGGTTTTCCTCATCTCCATTCTAAATGGCCTACCCCTTATTCTTAAACTGTGGCCCCTGGTTCTGGACTTCCCCAACATCGGGAACATGTTTCCTGCCTCCAGCGTGTCCAATCCCTTAATAATCTTATACGTTTCGATAAGATCCCCTCTCATCCTTCTAAATTCCAGTGTATACTAACCCAGTCGCTCCAGTCTTTCAACATTTGACAGTCCCGCCATTTCGGGAATTAACCTAGTAAACCTACGCTGCACTGCCTCAATAGCAAGAATGTCCTTCCTCAAATTAGGAGACCAAAACTGCACACAGTACTCCAGGTGTGGTCTCACTAGGGCCCTGTACAACTGCAGAAGGACCTCTTTGCTCCTATACTCAACTCCTCTTGTTATGAAGGCCAACATTCCATTGGCCTTCTTCACTGCCTGCTGTACCTGCATGCTTCCTTTCGGCTCAAGTTCAAACAAATGCCTCAAAACTCATTGGCCGGCGGTTCATTCTACAGCAAGACAATGATCCCAAACATACTGCTAAAGCAACAAAGGAGTCTTTCAAAGCTAAAAAAATGTAAATTGTTGAGTGGCCAAGTCAATCACCCGATCTGACCCCAATTGAGCATGCCTTTTATATGCAGAAGAGAAAACTGAAGGGGACTAGCCCCCAAAACAAGCATAAGCTAGAGATGGCTGCAATACAGGCCTGGCAGAGCATCACCAGAGAAGACACCCAGCAACTGGTGATGTCCATGAATCGCAGACTTCAAGCAGTCATTGCATGCAAAGGATATGCAACAAAATACGAAACATGACTACTTTCATTTACATGACATTGCTGTGTCCCAAACATTATGGTGCCCTGAAATGGGGGGGGACTATGTATAAACACTGCTGTAATTTCTACATGGTGAAACCAAAATGTATAAAAATGGCCTTTATTAAAATCTGACAATGTGCACTTTAACCACATGTGATTTTTTTCTATTACAAATCTCAAATTGTGGAGTACAGAGGCAAATAAATAAATGATGGGTCTTTGTCCCAAACTTTCTGGAGGGCACGGTAGATTTGTGTACTCAGTGCAGTACTGAAGAAGGGTCTCGACCCGAAACGTCACCCATTCCTTCTCTCCTGAGATGCTGCCTGACCTGCTGAGTTACTCCAGCATCTTGTGAAATAAGTATTATAAACTAGATGGATGTTTCATTCTATTTGGCAAACAAATCGACAAGTAGCAGTTTCAATGAATGTTACAACATTAAAGTATGTTTTTCTAATTATCCTTTGGGCAGTATTTTTTTTTATTTCCCTTATTAGAAACAGCTGACGTTTTAAAACATCGTAGCACCAACAATAATGTATATATAGAATTGGACACCAATCTATCTCCAGCCATCAGATCAGACATTTGGTTTATAGAAACTGAAGTGCTCACTCTGTAAAGATGCAGCACCGTCAGTAACATTGTTCCAGTCTGACCAGCGCACATAGATAGGCAACTCCCAGTCTCAAAACCCACTCTTGGCTGGAACTAAACAACCGACCAATATTCACCACAGAGAAAGAGCGAGCTCACGTTACATTAAACATCGTGAACATGCGAGATTTATTCCCAGGATTATTTCTTCCATTTCTTCTTTTGGGCAACGCGAAGTCTGAAAGTGAACCTTTTTTTTTAAACCCCAAAAAAGTACTTTGAGAACTTTCCAGTTTGATTCCCAAAATTTTAAAAAACACAATCTCCAATCAACACCACAGATGCAATTCTCATGATAAGACCGAATGCAGGAACTATAGAAGAAAAATAGCAGGCAGAACTATAAGACTACAGGAACTATAGAAGGAAAATAACAGGCAGAACTATATAGAACTATAAGAATGCAGGGACTATAGAAGGAAAGTAACAGGCAGAACTATATAGAACTATAAGAATGCAGGAACTATAGAAGGAAAGTAACAGGCAGAACTATATAGAACTATAAGAATGCAGGAACTATAGAAGGAAAGTAACAGGCAGAACTATATAGAACTATAAGAATGCAGGAACTATAGAAGGAAAGTAACAGGCAGAACTATATAGAACTATAAGAATGCAGGAACTATAGAAGGAAAGTAACAGGCAGAACTATATAGAACTATAAGAATGTATGAACTATAGAAGGAAAGTAACAGGCAGAACTATAGAACTATAAGACTGCATGGACTATAGAAGGAAAGTAACAGGCAGAACTATAAGAATGCAGGAACTATAGAAGAAAAATAGCAGGCAGCAGCAACTAATTGGGAAGAAGGCTCCTTAAAAAATAAATCATATTTTCTGCGTTAGAGTGATGAGCGATTGTAACCAGATCCAACTCACTCCCTAAAGCACGACGGGCAAAGTCATTCACAGAGAAACACGTTATCTTTAAATGGCTTAAAATAACAATCGATAATAGAAATCCAAATTACTTTCACCATTCATAAAGAAAACGGATTTTTGCATTGCCCACTTTGGTGTTTTTTTGCTGAATTAAAGTTAAATGATGACTGGCTTTTTTTTTTTTTAAACTCTTCTCACACAATATTTTGCACAACTGGTTTTGTTTTAATTGCATGCACAGCTGACCTTCTTGCGGCCCCACACAGAAGATGATGATGATGGTGGTGGTGGTGGAGAGGGCGAGGTAGGTTGCAGCTGAGGACATCTTTGGGTCTGAGCGCCCTGCGAGTTGCAACGGGAACTCTCAGCCTTCAGCGTCTCACTCACTCACACACACACTAGCCAGCTAAACCACCGCCTGCACCAACAACCTCTCCCTCCTCGCCCCACTGTCTCCCTCCTCCGACGGGTGGTGGGAGCGCAAGCCCTCTCCTCCCCTCCTCTCCCCTCCTCTCCCCTCCCCTCCCTCCTCCCCTCCCTTTTCCCCTCCCTTCTCCTCTCCCTTCTCCTCTCCCTTCTCCCCTCCCTTCTCCCCTCCCTTCTCCCCTCCCCAACCCAACCCCTCTCCTCCCCCCTCCCCAACCCAACCCAACCCCTCTCCTCCACTCCTCTTCTCCCCAACCCAACCCCTCTCCTCTCCTCTCCTCTTCTCCCCTCCTCTCCCTTCCTCTCCTCTCCTCTTCTCTCCTCCCTTCCTCTTCTCCCTTCCTCTCCTCCCCTCTTCTCCTCCCCTCTTCTCCTCCCCTCTTCTCCTCCCCTCAACCCAACCCTCCCCTCCCCTCTCCTCCCCTCCCCTCTTCTCTCCACCCCAGCCCTCCCCACCCCAACCCAACCCCTCCCCTCCTCTCCCCTCTCCTCCCCTCCCCTCCTCCCCAACCCCTCTCCTCTCCCTCCCCTCCTCCTCCCCAACTCTCCCCTCCCCAACTCTCCTCTCTTCTCACCACCCCAACCCAACCCTCCCCACCACCCCTCCCCTCCCCACCACCTCTCCTCTCTTCTCACCACCCCAACCCAACTCTCCCCACCACCTCTCCTCTCTTCTCACCACCCCAACCCAACCCTCCCCACCACCCCTCCCCTCCCCATCACCTCTCCTCTCCTCTCCTCTCCTCTCCTCTACTCCCCTCCCCTCCTCTTCTCAACCCTCCCATCCCCTCCCCAACCCTTCCATCTGCTCCCCTCTCCTCTCCTCTCCTCTCCTCCCCTCCCCTCTCCTCCCCTCTCCTCTCCACCCCAACCCTCCCCTCCCCTCTCCTCTCCTCCCTTCCCCAACCTTCCCCTCCCCAACCCTCCCCTCCCCTCTCCTCTCCTCTCCACTTCTCAACCCTCCCCAACCCTCCCCTCCCCCTCTCTGCTCCCCTCCCCTCGACCCAAAACATCACCTATTCCTTCCCTCCAGAGATGTTGTCTGACCCAATGAGTTACTCCAGCTTGTTGTGTCTATGGTGTGCAGGACACTGGTTTAAATGGTCACACAAATGGCTCTGATCTCTGACATTTTACACTCTTCCGTCAAAGTAGAATTATACCATACGTCGGAAACTTGATTTTCCAGGTGAAAAGGTCAGAGGGTGGTGAATCTGTGGAACTCATTGCCACAGAGGGCTGTGGAGGCCAAGTCAGTGGATATTTTTAAGGCAGAGATAGACAAACTCTTGATTAGAACGGGTCATGGGGAGAAGGCAGGACAATTGGGATTGGGAGGCAGAGATCAGCCATGATTGAATGGCAGAGTAGACCTGGTGGGCCGAATAGCCTAATTCTACTCCAATAACTTGTGAAATATACACACAAGATACTGACTTGCTAATATTGGGATCTTAATGCTTTCCTATTGAATATAAACATTGGAAAAATACAATTCTGTTGTGTCCGGTTTCAGCAATAAAATGCAGTGTTTTGTTTTTCCTCACTTCTAATCAATGCAATGTATCATATAGCATCTCTGGATAGAAGGAATGGGTGATGTTTTGGGTTGAGACCCTTCTCCAGACTGAGAATCAGGAGAGAAAGAGATAGGGAGATCAGGAAGTGTAAGGTGTGGAAACAAGTCATCAAAGGGGATGTATTAAGGAAAACGTAGAATGTTCTCGTTGTTAGGAGAAGGTAACAACGACGCATACAGAGATAAAATTTAATCAGGGGGGAGTCAGACTGGTCGGAGAACTAGGGAGGGGGAGTGATGGAGAGAGAGGGAAAGCACGGGCTACTTGAAGTTAGAGAAGTCAATATTCATACCGCTGGGGTGTAAGCTGCCCAAATGAAAGAGGAGGTGCTGTTCCTCCAATTTGCACTGGGCCTCACTCTGACAATGGAGGAGGCCCAGGACAGAAAGGTCAGTATGGGAATGGGAGAGGGAGTTAAAGTCCTATATAATCTAACGTTGTTTTCTGGACTGCTACTTTAAAACTAAATAAAACTAAACGAAAAGATGTGTAACGTAGCAAAGAATAATAATAATAATAATAATAATAATAATAATAATAATAATGCATTTTATTTATATAG